>NC_092067.1:25109865-25374865 GCF_039877785.1 Chaetodon trifascialis
ACATTATTTTCTTGTTTGTCTCTTGCGTAATGAAGAACGGTCCTTGACATGGAGAACAAAGTCTCGGATAACAAGCTATTTAATAAACATGAGGGAATTATGGAGAACTGAGGTGAATCAACAAATTGCAGTCACTGATAGAGGGAACAAGAATAATATGAAAAAATGTATATATATGTATTTTGGATGCACAAAGCGTATCTATAGCTCTGGTTGATCTCAGTTTGGGGAACAGTGGTAATTAATCACAAACGAAACAAAAGCAGGGGGTGTTTGAAGCAGCTGCATGTGGCAGGCAGACCAACAGTGCCACCTGCTGTCCGCATGAAGAAAAACAATGAGCAAATTTCCATCGAGTGTTTCAAAGTGAGGAACAGTAACTGGAGCTGCTCTGTGGATATGAGCTCAGCAGACATATTCTGACCGCAATGAAAGAAGTCCAGAAACACTTTCTCAAGATTTAAGTTTCGCCTCACGGCCTTTAGTTTCACGTGCCGATGGAAAGTCCTGCAGCTGGATATGCAAAGCTGGCGGTGAAGGACTGAAAACGTAACTGGCTAATTGAGAACAATGAGCTCTGCTGGTGCACGTCGGCTGGACGAGCAAATATGAACACACACCTTCACGTCTTAAGATAAGAGTAAATGTGTCTTTATGGCTTCCAGTTGGTATTTTTATTAAGTGCCTTATCTAATTAACTCCAGGTCTGTGTGCTCTGTGTGTTTGGCAGCGATTATGCCAAATGTATTTCATTAAGACAGCAGGAGGTGAGTTCTAATGTTCAGCATAAAGACGAAGCACTGATAGACTTCACATCATTTCAAGAGTCCCAAGACAAAGATGACGTACAAAGATGGTCTGCTGGTGTGAATTCTGAACATGTTCTCGTCTGTGTGCAGTTATGTTCTGGTGCCGTGCCGTCAGCTGTAGGAGCAGGCAGGTTTAACAGTGTCCCTGAGGAGAAAAGACTCGGTTTGTGATGTGAGACAAAGCTCTTTGCTCTCCACGTAATTTAAGTTATGTTATCCTGAAATTCGACAAATGTTGCTTCACAGCAGCTGTACACGTAACAAATAACTAGTTATAATATTCTTATAGTATCCACATCAGAACCCTGAAATGTAGGTGAGTTAGTGAAGTGATGCTTTTCTTAAAATATTCCCATATTAACTTTATTATAATTCAGCACAGCTTGCAGCTGCTCAACAACGCAGTATGTTTTATCAGTATAGTATTTTCGGGGCGGTGCATCGTGTCCAGAGGCTCTCCAGATAACAGCGAGGAGACTCATTTTCCTCGTGTGAGCAGAATATAAAGACAGCCAGAGCGAACACGCAGCGCCACAGCTGTGAGGCCAGACGCCCGTGTGTTGTATCCCACTGATGATACATGGAGTAACTCTGGTCAGCACCAGCGGGGTGATCATCGCCCTCTCAGCAGAGGAAGTGGCTGATGGGAGCTGCAGCTGAGGACCTACCTTGACCGCCTTGGCCGTCTCCAGCGACTGCTCCGACGGGATGCCCACCTCCCTCTCCCTCAGGAGCTGCTGGGTGAAGTAGGTGATGTCTCGTCCTGCGATGGGAATGTGCTTTATACAGCTGCCGATAACGTAACCTTCAGCCTGGGACAGACGGGGGAACAAAGACGCAGAAGTTGTGTCAAACAGAGAAGTGGGCAGAGAGCCCAGAGACAGAGTGTGCGGTGGTTTGAGCTTGATGTTTTTCCATCAGACGCGTGGACCGCGAGGCCTTCACCGCGTCCCCGTGGTGTTGTGTTTGGCTCGCTTTTTGCGCATGTTCAGCAGTCGCTGCAGACATGCTGATTCAGTCATCCAGTCGCTAAATATATTCTGCAAGCACATTTCCTAAATCTGAGTAATTCCTTCCAGCCTCTGGCCTACTTTTAAACATCAGCGCCATCCTGTTACTGTGCAAGCAGACAGGTGGGAAGAGGGAAATGCTTGTTCACATGTAGTGAAACACTTCTGTGCACACTGCTGCTCTAATCATTAAAAGTGAGTCCTTCAGTGTTTAGAAAGAGTCCAAAATGAACAGAAAGAACACAAAACTCAAAGAATAAATATCAAGCATCTTTGACCGTGTGTGAGGCAGCGCCTGTCGGTCTGGACACTCACCACGGGGATGACGTGGGTGACGCCGTCTCCACTGTCGATGACGGTGCCCGTCAGCGTCCTCTCCCCCACCTGTCTGGACGTCCAGGAGGCGGCTAGAGCCAGCACAGCCTGACACACACACACACACACACACACACACACAGAAGAGTCATACTGACAGCTGATAACAGAATTAGGAGTCAGATGAGAGAATTATGTGAGGGTATCCGGAGACCCGGCATATCTCACCTGCACAGCAATGTACAGCCCCGGCACATTGAAGGACTCGAACATGATCTCGGCTGTGTACTCTCGGTTTTCTGGTGTGTTCAGAGGAGGCTCTGTCTGCAAACAGACGATACACAGCACAGAGGCACTGTACAGTTAGCCTGTACTGCCTAAAAATGTCCATCAAGAGCCTGAATCCGACTGACCACGCTTTAAGGCTCTTACCAGGAGGAAGTAGTGGTCCTCAGGCTCAGCCCTCAGGTACTTAAAGATGATCTGCTCCATGAAGCGCTCCATTAGGTCCCAGTCCTCCACAATCCCGTGACGGATTGGCCACTGTGGGTGCAAGAGTTCAGCCAATCAGAACACAGCATGTGAGACACACTGACAACATCACTTCCTTCCACTGTATTCAGTCTGGCTTCCTGTCTGTATGGTTTCTGTAGCCGTCCATGTTTCTGTGAGATCACTGCACAGCTGACCTCTCAGCTAGGTCTGGATGAAAATATGGGCTATCAGAGACCAGTGAGAGCTGCTGTGCACAGTTGATTCCCACACTGTGTTTGACTCTGGTCAAGTATCTCCATCCTTGTTTGGGGAGAAGAAAAACAGACGCTCACCGCTGCAGCAAACATGGTGGGAAAGTCTCTAAACGCTTCACATGTATGAGGAGCTGAAACGCATCAAACATGGTGATCGCTTCGCCAGCCACTCCCGTGGGCGTGTGGAGCCGTCAGGGTCGCGTACCTTAGTGGAATATGTGGGCTTGTCTACTGCTTCATCTCCGATGTAGAAGTCCAAGTCATCCACCCCCTTCATCATCCTCCGCTGGGCCTGGTCTCCGACCTTGGCTGACTCTTTGATGGCGATACCTAACAAGAACAACAGGGAGGATCAACTCGCTTACAAAGCAGTGCACATTTTATTGAGAAACAAGTTAAGATGATCATTATTTCTGAACGTTTTACAACTGTTTTACAACAGCTGCCGGCTGGCGTGAGGGACAGTCAACACACAGCGAAACACTCACATGATGGAACGATGAACTGCGGCTCTGTGTTCCCTGCATACCCCAGTTTGGTGTAACTGCAAGAGAAAAGCGTCACATGTCATTAAAGAGTCACTGCAAGTTCACGATAACGCCAACCACCTGCGGCGCTGCATTTGTATGCATGAAAGTTTACTTCGGTGGAGATTATTTTTGGCCGCTATCTCCAATGCTATCGTTTTGATCAATGCCGTCACTGTCCTTCGGCGGCTGGTCGGGAGCCAAAAGCAGCGGCAGCTCTGGAGTTTGCTAATGGGAGGCCGTTAAAGGAGCCATTCATGTCACATTGGGAAACTGAAGACTATTCATATTTGTCCCAGGGGGGGAAAAAAAGATCACTTCTGCATAAACTGACCATCCTTAATATAAACTAGCTCTGACCTCAACACTGCTGCTTTCTTTACTGCCTGTGTCTGAAAAACTGAACCAAACAGGGAAGTTGTATGAATAAAAAATGATGCAAGAGGTTTCCAAAAGTCATTATGACTGAGACACATAAGCAACACTTCCACCTACATGCTCATATAACATTTGGTTTGGACTCCTTCAGCAGGAGCATCAAAGACTTTCCAGCCTCCTCTCTGCATCAAGGCTGCTTTGCGGGGCACATGCTAACCAGATGTAGTCCTGACTGGGGTCGGCCCAGACAGGACTCCCGTACTTCCTGCACACAGGGCCCAAGGGACTGATAGAGGACACTGCTGACGGCTGCCAAAGCACTGTGGGCATAATAGGCCACATCCTGGTCATAACAGTGGCTCCTTTGAATCTCACTTTACAAAAAAGAAGCAGGAAGGGCCACATCAGCAGTGTAGAAATGAGCAAACTTGGTCTCGAACGGTCTAAAATGTGAGTTATAACGACAGTCTAAGTCTTTGGTTTGTTCGTCTGCTAAAGTATTAACCAATAACTTCTCAGATTCACCTACGACATGTTTACGAAGGCTTTTATGTTTCCTGTCCTGAACACCAACGATGGATTTAGTTTCTGCAGACGTTTGTGTAGAATAAAAACAGAAAGGAAGCATAAATGTAAGATTAAGAAACAGCACTCCTGAAGTGCAAAACACTTGAGCAGTCATTTCTTTTTCACCAGATGTCATTTTTATGACCACACAACATGGGCAAATTCCACTTTCTATGGCTTCTCTGAGAGTTAAAAGCTTAATCATACTGATTAAAGGCTAGCCTTTATTATCCCTGCAGAATATGCCCCAACCCTGAGCGGATGAGTCGAGCTAAATTTAATAAACATAATGCAAAAAAAAAGGTGAAATTTTAATGTGAAACATAAAAACAGGTGCCTTGATTTCTATCTGAAGAAAAAAAGATGAACACTTTGCTCCTCAGTGTGTTGGACAGAGCATGTGTGCTGCATGTGTGTGTGTTCAGCTCAAAGACAAAAACCAAAGTCTGCTCCCCAGCTGAACAGATACTCACAACCTGCATACATTAATGTCCTGTGTCAAATAATGTCACGCTACTGTTATGTGACCTGACACTTCCTGACGCGCGCACAACCACCACTACCTGCTTCTTCTGCTTCAGGCGAGCTGAAAACAGAGTGGATGTGTGAAAAAAGTTAGATAATCTAATCTGGCAGCTTCACCTGGCTGTCAAACACAGCACCTACAGAGCTGCCAATGTTGGTTTTTCAAGGCAGAAGCAGGAGAACAAACACGGCGGGATCACACAATAGGTCGTGTTCAAATCAGGAGAAAACTGGAGGAAAGAGCTGGCAGGACCACTGTGTGCAGCGTTACTGACAAACAGCAGCACAACGTCTTTCAAACCGTCGATTTCTAAGGTCTACATTTACACTGCCTTGTAAAAAAAGAGAAATTCTTCCTCTGGTGACTTGCTGTGTCCTCTCATGTCATGTCTCTGGGCTTCAAACAGGCCTGTATGCAGGAGTTTGGTCACTGCTGCCACTAAACGCCAGAACTGCTTCGACAAACTGGACAAATAAACGAACACTTATGATCCTTTAAACCTGTAAAGCAACGCGTCAGTGTGCTTTTATCTTGATCGAGCCACAGTATGTTCAGTGAAAAGCCTGATAAATCCTCAACCTGCCCTGCAACAAACAGCACACAGACGCGTTCAGGGAGCAGCTGGTCAACATGGTGGAGCATATAAAGCCAGATCGTTCTGCAGGCTGCAGAGGGACTAAAAAGAGAGCGAATGTCGGACTTACATCATTTAATGCAACTTTACATAAATTTGGTTGATACTTTCAAACTTAAAAAGAAATAGCATGATAGTGGGCAAATACTCACATATGTTTTGCATATTTATGGGTCAATACTGTCATTTAACTTTAAAAACGTCAGAAATCAGCCTATCAAAGCTGTCTGCCTTTGCAACTCATTGCTTTGTTTCAACGTAAAATGCATCTGCTTGCTTTTATTTTCGTCGTTCGCAGCAGCGGAGCTGAGAACACCTTCATACCACAGAACAGTCCCAGCTTGTCTACCTCAGCCTGCCTCAACAAGCACCACGAACAACAACACATGTCTGACTGTGGACATCATCGCGCCGGACAGCTGGACAACAACCGGCTGAACGGCAACTGGAGGAAACCATTTCTGCCAAATGATTATATGTTGGTATTTTTATTTTTGAGGAATCTCACACGTTGTTATCTTCAGCTCAATGAAGCATCTACTTTCTGGCAAACGTCTGTTGTCTGTAATGTAGTTTTAACTCCCCTTGTGGTTTAATATACACCCACATACATAATAAATACCCACGCTGGCCGAGGCTCGTTAATGAATGCTGCCTCATGTTTGTTTTGGACGGATGAAAAATGACTCCACCCAAGCCGTCCACTGCACCAAGCTGCAACACCTGAGGCTGTTCTGCTACTGAAGCTCAGAAGACAACCGAACCAGGACTACACCCAAATCTGGACGTGACTGTGGTTCTTACATTGCATGGTCAAGTCGTCTTTTCTAATAATAGCAGCCAGGCCATTAAGAGGGTCTGTGGTTAAAGGAAGCGGAGTTGTCATTGTTTGGACATCATGAGCAT
Organism: Chaetodon trifascialis; assembly: GCF_039877785.1. NCBI lineage: Eukaryota > Metazoa > Chordata > Actinopteri > Chaetodontiformes > Chaetodontidae > Chaetodon > Chaetodon trifascialis. The sequence continues at coordinate 25,116,287 of NC_092067.1, forward strand.
GACTCAGAGACAGCTGCTGAACTCCCTCAACACATCTGCCGACAGCTGGTACTCTCTGGTCTTAGCTTGTCAAAGTTTCCACTTAATTCAATGAATCAGGAGCCAGACCTCAGCCTAAACTGCGACTTTGGGACCAAGCGTTATTTCTGCAGATGAACAAAAAGGCCTGTGGTCACTGATTTTGGAGCATATGTGTTATGACTGTAAGGCTTGGCCAGAATGCAGAAGCCATCTGCTCGACGAGGAGAAACAGGCTAACCTCATTCTCAGCTGCACTTTCCTTCACTGTCCCAGCAAAGATCAGAAGCAGCAGACTGGTTAACAGCCTGAAGGGAGGGGGGACGAGCGGGGAGGTATGCAACCGAGGAGTGACGAGTTCAAGCCTCTGCATGCAAGCAATGCAAAGCACTTTTAGCCCCTGATAATAACTGAGCATACCTAACATGCTGAGAAGTGTTATTTGGACAAATCTGCCCTGGTTAAAAGACTTTTTCCTCAAAGTGAGACGCAGGCAGAGAGAGGGGTGCACACAATGACTGCATGGGTTGCAAAATAATACAGTTAAATAATTCAAGAATAGCCTTCAAGTGGTTCAAATCTTCATTTAAAAAGAGGAAACAGAGGTGAAATCAGCAGGAAAGGAGGCGTTCAATGATCAATACAAACACTGCTGCAGGAGCTCAGGCATCATCTGGCCCTGTGCGATGTGGTCTGCCCTTTATAAAAATGCTGATAACGCAGATTCTTATTAGGTCAGTACAGTGGAGACGGTCTGGTTTGGGAAATAATCGGTAGCCCGGCAAAGAAAAGAAATTAGAGAAGTTAATCAAAAAAGCATGTTCGGATGCCGAGAAACGACCATATATGGACTAAAAAGCGTGAATGAGGAAGTGTAGGCTGAATAGGAAGTAGTATTGCGCCTGCTCAAATCCAGACTAACGGGCAAAAAGATTTATGAATAGCACAAGCTAAAGTCACGGCTGTCTTCACGGGACACTTATTAATGTGGAAAATCTGGTAAATTAAGAGTGTTTGAGCATATCGGCCATGACGGCCTGCCCGCTCCAAATGAATGAAAGCAGCTGTGACGGAAGCCTTCCTCACTCAGGTTTCGGTCTTGCAACAGCTAGCCTGCTCCTAAAGCGACAGTCCTTCGACAGGAAGAAAACACAGTCTGGTGATGAAACCCTGATAATGACGAAACTAGCTAACGAGCAGGGAAACGAACGTGAAAAATACACGGTGACCGCGCACTCCAGAGCGGCTCAAATGTCCTGACCGGGTTTATCTCGGAGCTCAGCCGGGAGAGATTAATGTGTCACAGTTAGCTGGCTTAGCTTAGTTCGTTAGCATGTTAGCTCGCTGGCTAGCTGTCTGCATATAGCTTACACAGACACACACACACCCAGTTGCCGCTGCTACTGACACTGACAGTCCCTAACCGTTCTCGGTGACACCCGAGCCCCCTGTCTGCACGGCGCTCCGGTTTGAACAGCTTACCCTGTGCCGCAGTCGACAACACACGCCGGTAACCGTCCAGCCATCGCTCCCCGGGTCTCTGCGGTTTAGAAACGGTTAAATTTGACGGACAGCAGGCTGTGTCGGCTGGAGGAACTGGCAAGCCGTCCACAGGCGGAACCCTGAGCCCGCACAGTGCCGTTTCCACTTCCGCACTCGGCTTCTGGCAGCTAGGGAGAGGCAAGATGGCGGAGGCCGGGTAGAGCGACGCAGGCAGGGCAGAGCAGCTGTCAATCACCGCGAGAGGGCGTGCCAGTTTACATAAAGTCAACCATGAACCATGAACCATGAACCATGAACCATGAAGAAGAAACTACTGTTGAAATCCTCCGTATTAATACAAACCATATGTTTTATTTTATTTCTGTACTATTTTTAATAAGATGTTCTCCTTTTCTAACATGAAAAATATATCATTATCTTTTCTGAATTAAAGAACGAATTAATATTAGAATTAATGATATAATATAAAATATGTATTGGATATTTCATGGCTATTTATTTACATTAACCTCTGATCAAAAAGTATATTTTAAATGGGCACTGAAAACCAATTGTTGCAATTATTATGATTATTTGCATTAGTATTAGATTAGATTAGACTTTATTGTCATCATCAGAGTGCAACACAGAGGCAATGAAGTGCAGTGATTATGATTATAGTACAATATATTAAAAATATATAAAATATGGTGGCTGTGCTGCCACTGTATACCGAAAGAAGTGTAATAATAATAAATATCAATAAAATAAAATTAGATATTAATTGACCATAAAGAAATAAATGTCGAACCGATTTTATCCTAATTTGAAAAGTTAAAAAGATATTAAAATAATCAAAAATACTAGTATGGACTGTAAAATCTGTCTTTACTCCAGGTCGGTAGGTGGCAGTAATGCTCCTGTAACCTACATTTCACTCCATCCGGGGCGGGTGCAGCTGAACCAACGAAGAAGAACATAAACAATCTGTGACCGAGAGCTGCGATTATCAGACCAACTGGCGTGAAGCGAACATATTATGGTAGATAACCTGAGTTTACTCTGCAGACTATGACTCACTTTCGGGGCCAGATACGGGGGCCACACTGGGGGCCTACGATGGACAACATGCTGATAGATTTCTGGCGCAAACACGAGTGTCTTTTTAATTCCTCTGTTGATGCTTACTACGACAAGGATTTGAAGACAAAGCTGTGGAGCGAGTTCGCTTTGTCCATCGGGAAGCCTGGTAAGCCTGGACCATGAACGGTGAGACACAGAGAGGACTTTAATTCATGTCTCATGTGAAAAACCTGAGATATGAACCACCTGAACTCTGTTTATGGAGGAGGGTTTGACTGACATGATGCTGAATTACCTCTTGGTGCTTCTTGGTCTTTCATCACATTTTCACGGTTTCCTTGCAGTGTCTGATGTCGAGAGACGGTCGAGGTCGCTGCGGACTCAGTACGGGAGGGTGCTGTGGCATCCAGAGAGGGTCAGCACAGTCCAGCAGAAGATGCTCAGGGAGAAGCTGGATTTCTTGAGGCCTTACATCGTTCGCAGGCGAGGTGATTCGTATCTGGTGAGTTGAAGCTAATGCAAGCGATCCTGCTGGTGCTTCCCTGCAGATGTCTTATTTTTGTTTACTTTTTGCAGGAGGAGAAGTTTGATGATCAGGAAGAGGACGATGAGGAGACTGAAGGAAGCCTTGACCAGGAGATGGGAAGCTCATTCGGCAGCCCGCTGGATGCTGATGTGACGGGGCAAGATCTAGATGATGAACCCCAGTCTGCCTCCACCCCGAACCCTGCTCCCCTGCATTGTCCAAACCCTCAGCTTCAGGTTACAGACGTCATGTCTTTGAGCTGTCCACAACATCACAGAGACGAGGGTTCCACCGATCAGCCTGAGCAAACAGCAAACACACCCAAGCACGACATACTAAACCACTTTGCAGAGGTCATGTTGGCAGATATGCGTCAAATTAAAAACCCTGTGGTGCTCATGAGACTTCGCCGAGACATCACCGACCTGGTGTTCAAAGCGGTGGAGGAGGACGTGCAGAGACAATGCGTTCAAGTGCCGCCTGTGCCCAAAGCGGGGGAGAGTGTGCAGTTACTGAGCTGCTCCGAGCCCCAGCAGGCGAGTTCACAGACAAACTACTCTTGGAGGCAGAGGTTTATGATGAGGAAGAGCAACGGCTGCGAGACTGGAAGGAGGATGCAGAGATGGGAGGAGATGAGGCACATGAGGAGGAGGTCCAGGAGTCGGTTATCGCAGCCCAACCATCAAGGCCAAGCACAGGGGGGGATGAGTGAAAACAGCCCTCAGGTTATTATTCAGGCGTCTGACATCAAACGAGAGACAGAGCCACACATGGTCAAGATTGAGGAGGAGATATTTCCACTGGCTTGACAGTTTAGATGCCAACATTTGTCCTGATCAGTCACCTCAGTCAGTAAGTGGAGGTTTGGAGACTTCTTAAGACTTGGGACAATTGAAAATACTCAGAAAATGATGACTTTGACATCTGTATCGCCTTAGCACTCAGTAGCACTTTGTGGATCTCAAAAGATCAATGAAGCAGATGAGATCAGACATTAAATTTTTTGTCTTGTTGCTGTTTTTCAGGTGAGTTTATGTCCAAAAGCAAAAGATCACATTGTGTTTTATTGATGTTTTACACGGCATCTCAACCTTTTTGGAATCACCGTTGTAAAATAGATTGTTACCAGAGGACTCAAGGACCTTAAAGTAAAAACCAAGGAGTGCATGTAACATCGCAAATGAAAGCAGAGGCTCTTCTGCCTATGGTAATATCCTCAAACCTTACATGTACTAACTGTCGTGCCTTACCATAGAATACACCTGGGCACTACTAAGAGACGCTAATTAATTCAGTGTTACTGTTTTGGTTTTGATTCCTTCGTTTTTCATTGTGCTCTGTCTCTGTGTGGTGTTTTCAGCCATACTGGGAGGCCTACTGGCATTGGCGTTGTTTGACATTCACATTGATGACATAAGACATAGTTTAACATGTTTCATGAATTATTTGCATGTTGACGCTTACCCCTCACCCCCTCCTATTTTTGTCTCCTTCCTACACTTCTGTTCTGGTTCCAGTCCCAACTTGTGAAACTGAGGCGGAGGAGTCCATCCTCATTCGTAGAGAGGGGTGGCAGTGGACTGTGCCAAGTGTGATTGAAAGGAGGGGGGTCCAAATTGATTCATGTTGGTACATGTTTATGATAATGTAATAATGGTCATATTGAATTGGACCTGTGGTGTTTTGGTGTGTTAATTGAAAACTAATTCTGTTTTGTCTCTGTAGGAGTGGCTAACAGTATATAGGCAGCCAGACTGACTGTCAAGTAAAAGAAATCAGTTCATAAATGCATTTCATGTATTGTTCATGTATTCATTCATATGAATAAAATGCATATTTTTGTTTAGTGTATTGTGGGTATGTAACATGACAATACAATGGAATCTGATATTTCTTGTCAAATGTTTAAGAATAAATAATTTTGTCAACATCTGAATAACTCATGTTGACAGGGGAACAATTGTTTCCGAACTGTTGCAGTGTTTTAACAAGGTGAGGGGCGGTGGACGTGCTCGTGATACGGCACTGGCATGACCCCAGCTCAGGTAGCAACAACATCCATGAGCAACAGTAAGTAGTCTGTTTCTTTGTTTTGTCAAAATTAATATTAGTTGGTAGTAATGTAAGCCATTGTTAATGTTTTTTTCTTTTATTAGATGACCTTTGGCATCTGCTGGACACAGCAGTGGATCACAGTAGAAGGAGCTGCAGCAGATGCCACAGTGGAAGTGGATCATTATTCAGCAGAGGTGAACCTGGAGTAGACAGAAACACCAACATCTCCACCTTCACCAGCTGGTTCTCGTGTTTTTATGTTGTCCTGCGTCTTCTGTTCCATGTGAAAGAGTATTTTCAAACGCTGGACAGATTGTTTCTACGAAGAGGAACCGTCTGAGCCCCAACACTGTTAAAAAACTTCTGTTTCTAAATAAAAACCAGAGAGCATTCTCATCCACCACCCAATGAAGCAGTATTTCCTGTGTCCCACATCCCTGCACTAAGCACAAAAACACAGTTTTATTTGTGGTGTTCATACAGGCATCTGTAATCCAAAAATGATTTTAACGCATAAACACGGGCGTGTGAGAGAACTGTGACAAAGATTAATTATATAAAATCACAGACAAAGTGTCCACTCAGGTGGTGAGCAAAATTAGTTTGATTTCTTTGCACAGCAGGTGTCACTAGTGAGACCTGAATGAAGCTTCTGGCAAACCAACGGCCTGCGAAGCTTCAGCGCTTCAGGAAGCCTCAGTTTGCCGTCACTGTTCAGGAAGTCACAGTCTGTCCGGATCCTCTGCTTTCACACATTAGTGCCATCACCTTTTTCCTTCTAAGAAATAGTTTTCCAAAATGATTTTTCTCTTACAGTCTGAAAAATGAATCATTATCCCACAGTAACACAATAATAATAATGATGATGCTGAACTTTATTTGTATGGCACCTTTTATGCAGGAGTTGCTGCTCAAAGTTCTTTACAAGAAAGAAGTCACATGCACCAAATGGACATGAAAACAGGTTAAAATGTAGATAAGATAAGATGGAGACATATAAAGACGATATAGAAATGTGTGTGAAAGCCTCAGTGGGGTTTGACATTTAGAAACAGTTGAGGACTCCAGTGGCGTCACTGCAGTAATATAATGATGGAGAAAATGATTCACAAAAGATCTTTTCTCTGTCGCAACATCATCATCTGTCAGCTCAGACAGGTGAGATCAGGTGCGATCTTTTGATCTGATTTACTTAATACTGACCGTTCATACATCGGAACAATGAAATTAAATCAGAATTGAGGAGATGCTGTAATTTACTCAGACTTAAGGTGGCGGTATTGCGTAAATGCATTGTTTGCCAACTGCCATAAGATGTCAAGAAGAAGAAGACGTCAACGAGCGAATGCGAAGAAGAAGAGCCAATTCCAGCTTGTCAATGGAAACTGAAAGCAGTCTCGGCCACTTGACAAGGTGGGCAGCTGCAGATATCCCTTCATGGCAAACATTTTATACAGATTAAAAGCAAGTTGTCTGTGTTATTCAGCTCATGGTTGATGTTTGCGTGCCGTCAGCTGCCTTCCCATGTTATAAACAAGGCGCAGCTTCAGGAGGACGAGCAACGTTCGTTAGCCACCGTTAGCTAACCAACGTTAATGTAGCTTTGACACAGCCCGGGAGATTTTGTTTAGGTGTTAAGGTCATTAAACCACTAATGGTGCGTTACAAAGAACAGGCAGTCGTTCTTTTTATGAAATAGCGCAGCTGTAGGCAAACAGCATTAGCAGTAATATTGTTAGGCTAACATTAGAGCTAGCTTAATCTAGCTAGTAGCCGGATTCTGGTTTGTAACAGCCGTTGTCAGTAACGCTGAAGCAGTATTCCGTTCATTAAATGTCCAGTTAAGATATTCTAGCATTTTGCTTATTTGCAGGTCCGTGTCTCATGAAAGCTTCACTGGATGTTATTCGTTCATTAATTCGGCATATTTGTGACCCATTATACATGTATATATATCACTTAATTGAGACGTTTTCAAGTGTTTCACCAATAATTAAGCATGTAACTTTATTTTATTAGGAGCTGTTTGTTAAATGGAGTTTTGCCCAGCTGAAAATTAAGAACAGGGTGTGTACAGAAGATGTTAATAAGACATGAATGTATTCATAATTTACAGGCTCCATCGACTGAGTGACTGATCCCAGCCAGAAGCAGAACAGCCTCCAGTCTGAGAACAACAGGTGAAGCAGGTGTGGACACCTACGGAGTCAGGAGGAGGACCGCTTCACCTGCGCAGAGAAGCATCACAGGAAAAGAAGGAGAGCACTGCAGATGGCTGGCTTCCTGGATAACTTCCGCTGGCCAGAGTGGGAGTGCATCGACTGGGGGGAGAGGAGGAACGCGGTGGCGTCTATTGCCGCTGGAGTTCTGGTCAGTGGGTCAAACAGAGGACGCAGAGTGTCTGAATGAGTGACGCCAGAAATATCAGAGGAATTGGGGATTAGACCTTATCTGTCATTAATTATTTATTGACAGCAGACACGGTTGTTCTTTTATGAGAAATATAACTGCACTGCTGTGTTAGATGGCTCTGCTGAACAGTAATATTAGTATTAATAGTACACAGAAGATGCAGCACTTTGAGTCGACTCTTTAATGCCTACAATCATCAGGTTGCTGCCACCGTGTTTATTGTAGGAGTCTGTGTCATGGGGATGTCCACTCACACACACACACACACACACACACACACACACACACACACACACACACACACACACACACACACTCTTCCTCTGTCATCCTGCTGGCGTTGTTTTGAAGTAGAAGCTAATGTTCGTAAATTGTTCACACACAGTGAATCACAGCTTGTTACCCAGAACTATTTTATCGGAATCCATACTAACAATGTACCCGGCACCACTTAAATGAGCAGCCATCTGATTGGCCAGCAGCCAGTGCTTATGGGAAGTTCTGGCTCTAGCTATGAGTCGTGTGGATTTGACATTTCTAGATTGACTAACAGCAGTTTATGAATGAGTCAGAGATGCAGACGCAGGATAACCATCCGGCATCCGTTTCCTGTTGGCCTCGTTTAGCAGCTTTATTGAGAATACGACGGCATCTATTTTTGAAGCGACATCTTCATGTGAAAATGACGTGCGCCAACGTTGTAGAGGCGTTTGTCCACAGTGAAACTCGCTGAATGTCTTCTTCTTCTTCTTTCAGTTGGTAAACAGTGCAGCGTTTCTCAGTACGCTGGGATGGCATCGTACAGAGGCCGATTACTCCTCATTAATCTGTGAGCAGGTCTTCCTCACTGCTGTTCCAGGACCAGCGTGTTCTCTGCAGCATCGATCATAAGATGCTTTAGGACTCTGCCATCTGTAGTCCTCCATCTCTCAGCTGCCTCACATCTCAGCTCTGTGCTCTCTGTTCTCAGTTCTTCACCGGCTGGTGGATCATGATTGACGCCGCCGTGACGTATCCATCCCAGGAGGAGATGAACCACGCCTTCCACACGTGTGGCGTCTTCTCCACCATAGCGTTCTTCATGTAAGTGACATGTCGTGTGTGTTCGTGGCAGGCAGACGCTGCTGGTCGGTTGTGTGTTGTTGGCTGAGGGACAGTTTAAGACACAGTGGACCACATACAAGTAAGAGACCCCCGACAGCTTGTGTCCCATTGAGCAGAGACGGTGAGCCAGCATGCAGAACAGCAGGACCTGGACCGAGCTCAGCTAAATGTTATCAGTGACGCCTGTGGACGAGCCAACTTGTTTCCTGTGAAAATGGTCTCACTGAGGTGTTGATCCTTCACCCTGTCCCTCAGATCACGTCCCACATCTCTGCCTTTTATTCAGACTCTCAGCCTGTGAAATGTTTTCACCCTGAAGCCTCACTGTGTCCCTGTTGACTGTTTTTATTTTCAGGATCAATGCAGTTTCTAACGGCCAGGTGAGAGGAGACACGTATGGAGAAGGCTGCCTCGGCAGGACAGGTGTGTTTCTCTACCTGTGTGTTTTTGTCGTTGACTTGAACGTCCAGATTTGTCCGGTTGTTGCTGCTTCAGTCTCGCTGCAGAAAAGACATTTGACACTTGATTGATTTGGATTTTGGATATGAGGTGAGAAATGTCGGCATGCTAACACGCTAAGCTAAGATGGTAAACATTACCCACTGAACATCAGCATGACAGCTTTGTTACTCCGACTAGCTTCTGTTCTGTCGTTTTTTCAGTTTGCAGCAGGAGCTTTGACACTGATCCAGGAACAGTGAACAGTAAAATGTGATAAAACGTAATAAAACACAAGCTACACTCCAAAAAGAGAAAGCACCCACATGTCACATGTACACAAAGTTATACTGCGATATAATACTGATTTGCAGCACTTTTCAAAACAAGGTTGACTGCAATCAACCAAATAAAATCAGTTAAAACTGCCCAAAAATAAAACCGAATAAAAACAATAATTAGAAATAAAAAGATTTGCTTGCAGTAATAAAAAGGGTTTTTTTTTTTTAAGAGTTCGGAGACGTGTATTTAAGTGACAGTGCAGACAGTCATATCCAAACTCTTTAATAACTCTTTCCTCTTGAATGAGTTGATGCTGTGACGTCGTCATGCCGACACTCCGTCCTGAAATATCATTTACCTGTATTTGTCTCTGTTTGTATTTGTCTCTGTTTGTATTTGTGTGTATTTTTGTCCTGCAGACAGGATGCATGTGGTAACATTTCCAGGTTAATGGAGGCTGCTTACATAAGACGATGTTTTACTTCATATCTGGAGCAGAGTGCATCTTCCACATGATTAAGAAGTGCGCGTGTGTGCGCATGTGTGTGTGTTTTAATTAGCTCTGCTCATCAGACTGTGTGTGTGTTTTGTGCTTTATGTGCACAGAAACATGTGGATGGTTCTGGATGTTTTCATGTCTTGCATTTTAAATACTGTTCCATACCACGCGGGCACCACTGCTTGCTTTACTCTGACTGGCTGACGTTACGGTGGGTGTGTTCAGCCGTCGCCCTGTGAAGAGTAATGGCTTGTCTGTGTCCTCGCAGGAGCTCGTCTCTGGCTGTTCATCGGCTTTATGATGATGTTCGGCTCGCTCATCGCCTCCATCTGGATCCTGTTCGGAGGCTACGTGGTTCCGAGTGAGTGCCGCCTTCCTGTTTGTGCTTCCACTGATGTGTGTATGCACCGCCACTCATTTCATGTCCATCCATCAATATCACACATTCAATAATTGGCCTTCATCCTGAACTGTACGTTTCCTTTTAATACGTATCATCACATCTATATCTGCATTGTTTTTGAATAGTTGGGCGGTTTAATAAGCTGACAGGCCGTCTGATGAGCTTTGAAACAGGTTTTCTCGTCATCATTGTGCCATTAAAAGGTCCCTGCCAGTGGACATAATCGAGATTCATCGTTCTGTGTAAAAATGCATTTAACACTTTAAATCTAACACGACTCTTCAGTGGTTTGTCTTCTGAAGTCACAAACATTTGAGGGCTCAGTTCCTCTTTTGAGTTTCCTTGTTGAGCTGCAGTGGAGGCATCATGAGACAAAGAGGGAAATTCTGATGATGAAACTCAGTAACGTTGTAAGATTGACACTTGACTTGTGGACGTTGTCCCCCGTCACAGCCCGGTGTAAACAGGAGGGGTGATCACAGCAAGAAAAACCTGTCTCAGTGCTCCTTGGACACCTGATTAAGACACACTGAGCCTGTTCTTTAAGTGAACACATGCTAAGAGCTTGGTGATGCCTTTAGGCGAGTGCAAGGCCATACCCACATCCCTTCCAGCTGAATATTATCAAAATCTCAATATGGCCAAGTGAAAGACAGAACAGGAGGCTCCACTTGATTTGCCACATTAGCTTTAGCTGCACTTCAGAAGTGCGGTTCGTCCACCATTTGCCACCGTTCAGTTCGTCACTGCACACTCTGAAGTGAGACGGTCCGTCCTCACCTGCTGCAGTTTGACCCGTCAAAGTGTTGGACAGATGCTTCTGTAGCAGCCGGTTATGGAGTGTCTTCTGTCCTCAGGTCAGCTCAGTCGGACTGCTCGTGGCTCAGTCGTGCACACAGAACAGATCCATCTCCATTCGTCTGTTACTGGCTGTGATTCTTTGTCTTTTTTCTGGTTCTTTGTGCAGAGAAGGAAGTGGCGCCCGGGCTGGCGGTCTTCTTTCAGAATGCCTTCATCTTTTTTAGGTGAGTACGACACGAAAACTGGACTGAAATTCACTTTGTGAGCTGCAGTCAGGTATTAAAACTTCACCTGTGTGTAACTAGAGGTACTCAGGATTTACTAAAACAGAGCGCTGACATCATTTTCATCTTGAGCTATTTGATGAAGTCTAACGCTGAATCTGACATAACATATTTTAATGGCTGAACATCCAGCCAGTGCTAAACCTGCTGTCTGCCATGATCACAGGCTGATTTACAAAGAAACGTAACAGAAATACCTTCTGTGTGTTTTATCTGTTTTGTGATGGATCAACCAGGAAAGTTAGCTTTATCAACGATAAGCTCTAAAACAGCTTTATCAGAGGAGTTAGCTTCATCAAGGGTTAGCTTTATCCAGCATTAGCTCTAAAATAGCCATATCAAGGGTTAGCTTTATCATGGGTTAGCTTGAAAATAGCTTCATCAAGGGAGAGCTCTGAAGTAGCTTCATCAAGAGTTAGCTTTACAGTCAGGGAGTTAGCTTTCTCGAGGGTTAGCACTAAAACAGGGTTATCAGGGGTCTGTTTACGTTGACCCATCAGGGAACTGCAGAGGGATTCGTGGACAGTTAAAAAGGGCTCACCGATTGGCTCATTTAAGTCTTGTTTTTACAGGAAACACATTTCAGAACTGATTCTGCAAAAATTAGTCAAATTTTACCAAATCAGGTTTGAGAACGTGCTTCAGTGAAAATACAAAGAGGTAGAGAGACGAGCAGCTACAGCACGCCGTCACCAGCAGGAAAAGCTCGCGGCAACACGTCGTTTCCAGGAAAGGGTGTGACTCAAATATTTGTTCGAGCACACTGTGGATGAAACATTAATTATTACACCATCACGCACTCTGTGGCCGCTTTATTAGGCACACCTGTAAACTGTAATGCAATCCAATAACCGTGTCGCCTGTCACGCTTCAGCGCCGCGGTCGCAGGTAAAGGTGGAGCGTGACGGTGAAAACAGCAGTTTGTGTCCTGACGTCCTGTCTCCTCTCTCTCTGCAGCACTCTGATCTACAAGTTCGGCCGGACTGAAGATTTATGGGGTTAGAGTGTCCCATCACTGACTGACACACACACACACACACACACACACACACACACACACACACACACAGTCAGTCAGTCAGTCAGTCAACATGTTTTACAACCACCCTGAATACATGAATTGTAGTATTTTATCACTGGCATTTGCTTTTTAAATAGAAACTCATCAGTGCTGCTACACTCTCTCTCATTAGTTATTTGTGTTAGAGGCTTTTGTAAATGACTCGTTTGGTCAAACTATCTGTGCTGTTCTGGAGAAAAACCCTTTTAAAGTGTTTGTATTTAAATGAGGAGCTCAGATCTGATCTCTGATCTGGTTCATCGTGTCTCGAGCGTTCTGGAGGGCCGCGGTGTCGTCTCACTGCGAGTCACAAAGGGAAGTCACTGTCAGGACGGACTCGTGGATGTGAGGAGCGGAGCCTCCTCCTCCTCCTCCTCCTCCTCCTGCTGTCTCTGCTCATGCACTGGATTTCACCGTCTTTCAGGTGACGGACGAGCTTCTCAGCGTACCGTCGCTCTGATTCGTACTCGGGTCAGTTTCCTGTTGACAGATTAGTTGCTGTCGTTCTCAGGATGAAGTGTTTTTTAAATAGTCTCTTCTGTCCTCTTGTACTTTGTCCTTGTTTCTACCAGAAAATGTCCTGTAAAGTGAGATGTAAGTATTCAGTGTACTCTGGATTTTTCCGGTAGCCGTTTGAAGTATTTAAGTATGGCGAGGTGCGGTGAAGCGCTCAGACTGCTGTAGTAACTCATGAGACGACTTCACCCCTCACATGTGCAACAGATCATTTTTTAAGGAGACGCTCCTGAAGCGTAAAGCTTTGACCTGCATGTAAGAGTGAGGAGGACAACACGAGGAGGTGGGATTGCGCGCCTCCTCGTCTTCTCTGAACTCCATTTTTCATGTCTGACCTGTCGAAAGCTTTGAACGTGAAAAATAAAAGGTTTTATTGGAGAACGCTGGACGATCTGAACCAGCTGTCAGAGTGCCGTTTGTTCCTCCTGTGACTGCCACAGGGTCCAAATGAGGAGTACAAAAGTATTAGCACAGAAAGATACTTCAAGTAAGTAGTTTTATCTTTATCTGTAATTATACATCTGAATGTTTTTGGTGATTAGATTTTGTGTTTTTAATCTGAATGTACTGCATTACAAAGTACAACACTGTAAAAAGAAACTGGACAGTGTATAGTACTCGAGTGAAAGTACTGCATCTTCTGCCTTTTTTTCCTGAAGCCTGTTAATATTTGACTTTTCAGGCCTCCACAGTCTGATCGTGTACTTCATACTCATTCTACACAGCTCGGAGTACGTTCGCAGTAACTAAGTCAAACATCGTGTTTTAGATATTTATCACACGGCTTCCATCTGAGTTTTCATCCTTTTATTGATCTCACATGAAACATGTAATTTTGAAGCTGCATTCGAGCGGACTGATTGATTGATTTTTAGCTGTGAACACAAAGCTGACACATTTGCACCCCTGAATGATCAAACATTACACATAATTCATCCATCGATGGTAAAAAACAAGAAAAAAAAATGCAGCTTTACAATCATTTTCAGCAACAAAATCAAAAAAAAAAATCTACAAATGCAGGGATGTTTTCTTCCACCATCTCTGAAAACACATTTTTACCAGGTCTTCATATGAAACTGGCATGTTGTCTGCGTGTAGCTGCAGCTGCTGCAGCCTCACTGTGATTGGTCACACAGTAATGCACGCTGAGATCTGATTGGCCAACAGTCTAGAGGATTAACCTCTCTCCATCAGGCTTGCTGTGTGGATACTGAAGTGGTGGAAATTACAGATTTGTTCCCAAACACGGAATATTATCTGGATTTAACATGATTTGATCTGAACAGCCGCGGGTTGGGTCACGTGATCTTTCATCAGTCCAGTTCCAGATGTTTCAGCGGCCCACCAGATTCATTAATGCAGAGAAAGGCTCAAAGGTTGAGGCTGTGGCTTCAAAAGTGCAAAGAAATGAAGGGACGATAAGATAAAGTAGCACGTTAGAGAGTTAGCTAGTGTACAGCCGCGGTCTCGGCTCAGGACGGACCTGCGGCGCTCTTCCCTAAAACTAGTGTCAAGCAGGCGAACGTGGGCGCCGCACTGATCCTGTGTGACTTCACAAGGGTTTAACTGTTTCTGATTATGGCCGCTGGGATAAGTGCACTGCAGACATCTTTCATCTTCCTGTCCGCAAGTATTTTACAGATGTGTGAAAAGGTGCAAAGACGTGACTGAGCGCACTCACACTTTTCTATTAAAAAAAACTCTTCTTCTCTTCCCTTTTCTGTCATGGAGTCAAAGTTAAACGTAGATCAGGTGAGTTTTCCCTTTAAGTCGACAGTTATGGAGGAAATGATGTCATAGTGCTCCTCATCAGGGCTGCTGGGGATGATGGGGGAGCGATGCTCAGGCAACTTCTCCAGGAGGAACTGAGGAGATCAGAAAAACAGTGAAAGGTATTAAAATACTGTTTTATTCTCAGTGGAAAGAACAAGAACGAGTCATCAGTGCATGAAGGACACATCAGACCGGCTCTCCTGCACAGCTCTGGGATCAGATGCTCATCTCCGCTGAAAGTCATACTAATGACGAAGCTAACACTCTTTTTATCTTTTTTTTTATCTCTGTGGTGACGTCAGGTCACATGACCTTGTCTATGATTGGTTTTACTCTTGATGGGCCCTCGATCGCCCCCTGGTGGCCGCCTGCGGCCTACGACATGAACTCCAGACGGACATTCGCCAAACAAAAGAAACAAATACTCCCAAAGGTTCTGTTGTTTTATGGCTTCTCATCACGCTGATGTTCAAGCGCTCATATCTCTGAACGGTTTGCTTCTAATCAGTTATAGGATGCTATAAATGGCGGTGTGATGTCATGACTGACAGCTGAGGCCTGATCGTGACAGCGCGGTGAGTGTGCTGATGCTCACATCGCGTGGGATCGTCAACGGGGGCTGCAGACACTTCTTGATCCTCTTGTGCTGGAAAAGGAGGACGTACACCCCCGCGGGGATCAGCACGATCACGGCGAGGACGACCACCACGGACGCTGCAATCTTCACCTGCTTCGTGTCTTTTTTTGGGAAATGCAACGTGTACACACACACACACACACACACACAGACACACACACACACACACACACACACACATTATAATACATGATCCTGTTTGCAGTTGCAGTTTTGTGGAAACGTCGGCTGGAAGACGAACTTGCTCTTACCTGACTCGGGGATGAGTATGCAGCGATTGCACCTGGGCAGTCCAATGGACACCCCTAAGTAAATGTACTGCACCCTGGTACAGTAACGCTGTCCCTCCTGCAGTCCATGGAGGGACACTGTAGAGACATTGTCCTCATAGTGCTGCAGAGGAGTGGAAGGTGTTTGGATTAATGTCTATCACGGACACACAGAAGGCTGATATTTCCTGTCGAAACAAAGGACTGGTAACACTGGACAGACTGGAAGCATCTAGGCAAACACCTGCTGAGTACCAGCTACCAGCGCCTTGACACGTAAAACCAGAAGACGTGTCTCACCTCCAGCAGCTCCCCCTCCCTGCCGTAGAAAACCCTGTGTTTGGCGTTGTCGGCGTGCTCCTCGGCCAGACGGTGGTTCTTGCTCAGGTGTACGGTGAGAGAGCCGGGCCGTGCAGTCAGGTTGAACTCAGGAGTGCACAAGTCACCTGGAAGAGCACAACAAAGACAGTCAGTCACCTGCTGCAGGTGTGAGCTCTCACATGTTCACAAACAAGCTTCAGACTGAAAACGAGTCTAAAATGCGTCAACTTCAACCTTCAACTTCAAATCGATCTGTAACAATGGTTCCTGTGGAGTCAGGAGCTCGCTGTGGTTTTACGAGGCCTGTGACACGTCACGCCGTGTGGTTCACACCGTGGTTAGACTGGTTAACACCTACAACCTGTTTTTAGACGCAGAGGTGTGCAGCAGCTAGCAGGCTACCGCAAAGAGTAAGCAAAAGTCATATGGTTCAGAGTCTGAACTCAGTCATTTCCTGACTGTCAGAGTGTTGGGGTTTTTATTGGGGGTCTTTGTGTGTAAGCACGAGCACCTCAGTATCAAAACCTGACCACATTTAGAGCTCCTACCGGACGACACACAAACTGAAGCACTGCCACAACGAGCGGCGGCTCTGTTTGCAGGTCTCTCACCATGTCCGCTGCAGGCCTTGACGGGCGCCGAGCTCAGCCCCCGTCGCTCCGCTCGCACTCGCAGCATCACGCAGCCGTGCTCGTCCATCGCTTTGGTGAACAAGACGTCACAGGAATGGGAAGGTATCTGCACGCAGGCGGGTACGTTTATCCACTTGGTGTCAAAGCTGAGGGCGAGGAGCAGAAAGAGCAGGAGATTTAGAGCAGGACAAAGAATAATTCATGGAAACAGACTGCTTCATGGCGGACGGCAGAGCTCACCGGCTGTACTGAACGGTGAAGGTGGTATTTGTCTCCTCGGCGCCGGGGGTCCACGTCAGCAGCCATTTATCAACGCGCACGTTCTGTGGCGGTGCGGGCGGCGCCTCAGACAGTCCTGGGACAGATGGGAATGGATGTGGACAGATCAGCAGGTGAGACTTCACTCACATCATCATCAGACATCACTGCTGTTATTTGATCCAGTCAGATGCTTTCAGGTGCATTTCTGTTTAGGTTTGACCATTTCCAAACCATTTTATCAGCCCCTAACTAACTAAATCATTCAAAAACAGCCAAAGTTTCAAAATGAGTCATCAAGGCTCAATTTCTTGTCTTTTTTTTTTGTCAGACAACAAATGATAAGATCAATCATGTTTCCTGTGAGCTGCCAGTTAGAAGTGAGATTTCTGATAAAAACAGATCTTCAAAAAAAAAAAAAAAAAATCTAACGTTAAAAGTTTGTTGTTGGTTTTTTTTTTTTTTTCAACAAAAAGTCATTTTAAATTACAAACTGACATCAGATCTGCCTTTAAATACGAACACTGATGGGCTCCACTTCAGCTTGGCTCTACACCAAAACAAACGCGACCATTTCGGGAAAATACGAAGCGACGATCCAAAGTTCACCATGAATTTTTTACCACATGAATCAACTGTAACATCAAATCATGTTTTAAGCGACGTTCAACTGCGCTGAGATTGAATAAATCTTGAAAAGTGTGATTTGTTAATGGAGTCTGGCGTGCTAGCTTAAAAGCTCTTCCATGATCAAAGATAACCTTTTTGTTTAGGTCTAGCGGTAGATGCCGGTGTGTTGTGTTGTGTTGTGTTGTGTTATCTTAGCTTAGCTCGTCTTATTTTAGGACACATCTCGATTTCTCTCTCACACACAGACACACACACGTACAGGACGTTGCCTAATAGCTTGGTTGGCTAGCTAAAAACGAAAGCCCGGCTGCTAACGCTTCGATAATTACCTTGGACGATGAACAGAAAGAACAACGCGATGAAAAACATAGTGAAAGCGTCATTTCGGAGAGTGCGAGGAGTCCCTGAAGACATTTGTCTCCATTGTAGCTTCAATATGCCTGTTGGACAACTAGAACATAGACCAATATCCACTTCGTCGAACTGGGAATTAAGACCTCCGAGAAGTTTTTTTTTTGGCAGCAACAAACTTCCTGAAACGCCCCTTAAAGGAAACGTCACCCACAAAACAAAGCGAATAATAATAATAAGAAGAAGAAGAAGAAGAAGAAGAAGAAGAAGAAGAAGAAGAAGAAGAAGAAGAAGAAGAAGAAGAAGAAGAAGAAGAAGAAAAGAAGAAGAAGAAGGTATTAGTACACAGCTTTTCACTTAGGTCACGTACCTGCAGTGATGGGATGTAACTAAGTACATTTAATGAAGTGCAGTACTGGAAAGCACAGTTTTGAGGTACTTGTACATGAGTATTTCCATTTTATGCGACTTTATACTTCTACTCCACTACATTCTGGAAGGCAGTATTTCTTAACTCCACTACATTTCTTTGACATTAGTTACTCTGCAGATTCAGATTATTTAGACAACATATAAATTAACTGGATGTTTGCGTACAAAGCTGCTGAAACATTAAAGTGATGAACACATTAATGCGTCACTAATTACAATCCAGTGACATGATGCAGAATATTCTGAAATGAACCATCCTGCAGAAAGGCTACTTTCCCTTTTGGTACTTTAAATGTATTTTAATGCTAATGAGGCCTAAGTATATTTCTGAATGAAAATTATCGTCGAAAGTGCTTTTCTTTGCTCTCCTCCAGCTCGTGAGGGAAATATCTGGCTGCTCAATGCTCGTTTCCCACATGCCATGGCAGCAGCTGAAAACACTGAAACGCTGCATAAAGCTGAGGTGAACCGCAGAGTCGCTGCTGATTGGCTGTGGGTTTCACCTGTGAATGACACCTTTCATATTACATCAGTGCAGCATTAAGGGACTCTGTTCCTCATGCATTGTGAGGGAAAATTGCAGACAGTGAGCAGTCTGCCTCTTCGCCTGCACTTTGGATCTGACCGACTGCATGAATGCAAAAAAGATTTCTTTCATATTGTAGACGAAGCACAGAAATGAGGCCTGAAGGCTGGTGACTGCATGCTGGGGAGATGAAAGTAAACAGGAAATGTTGTCATGTCGTTGTGAAGAGCTGATGACTGACAGACAGACAGACAGACAGACAGACAGACAGACAGACAGACAGACAGACAGACAGAAAGATATGGATTATATTTGCAGCTTGGAACTGAAATTTAGCCAAACAGCACAGTTAGCACGAGCAGCTAAAAGGTAAAGTTATTCTAATTAATACTGACATCCTATCAATTGTTAGTTAGATACACTTCTGAACTGTGCAACAATGTATCTGAACTGAGGTTACAGGATCACAGGAAGTGTTGAGCAGCACTTCTTGTTTGTGATTGGACAGAACACTTCAGTCATTTCCTGTTTCTATTGTTTCTCAGCAGCGTCCTCGCATGAACTTCAAGTCTTTAGGGACGAAGCCGGAGACTGAAATCAAGAGGGACCATTTTAACAAAGGACATTCATATGATGTGACTCTGAATGGAAAGACTGAGACGACATGCTAACACATGCTAACACACGTCCAGAGTGTCATCAGCCGCCTGACAGTGGAACAAGTCCACTGTCCTGCCTCAACACGTCTCTGAGCTGACGTCTGTCCAACCACAAACATGCTGTCCCGCCTGCTCTGTAACCTGACATGTTGTGTTTGGACCGTAATAATCAGGATAGAATAAAAATAATAATGAACCGATGAAGTATCAGATGTGAAAACTGCGTGTTGTCGACTTTCAGCTGATTGTTCATCTGTCGGACACGTCGTCACTGTTCTGGTTGGTGATGATGGAGCGTTTAGCAGGTGGAGGAGACCAAACACAGAGCTAAAAGAGAGAGAACACTGGATCACGTGACACAAATCTGCTGGTGCCACGTGATCTTTGTCCAGATGAAAGAAAGTGTTGACAGTTGAGCCTCAGACGTGTCAGTCTGTGTTTTTTTGACTTTTCTCACATAGTGGACTCAAAACATTCCTGATGATCTGAGGGAGCTCGCATCAAGTTAAACTATTACACAGTTTTTAAAGTCGAACCTCTTTAAAACATTGGAAACATGCAAACATATCAATACTTTTCATTACAAACAGGTGTGCTCATTCAAAGGCCTGCACAGAGCTCCAGCGCCGCGCCTCAACCCATCAGTTTCCTCCTGAACCCGGGACTCCTCCACAGCCGCTCTGACGTCTGGACCAGGATCCAGACACACTGGAGGGACGTGAAGGTCTCTGCTGTTCGGTGTGGTTTACTGTACTGTTTGGCCCCTGCAGCCTTTGAAATCCATCTAAAGAACTAAAGCGATGACGCACGCTTGACAGCAGAGGGCGACATTTATCACCAGGAGCCTCCTGATGGAGCTCAGCTGTCTCCTGAGAGCCTCAGTCTGAGGTACAAACACAACCTTGTTCTGTTCATCCTGAGACCAAGAAAGTCCACAAACAGATTTAATGTCTTGATATCTGGAGAAGCACTAAAGTGAGACTGAAAACTGCAGTATTTCTACATGAGGAGTTCTAGTTCCTTTAACAAACATGGATCTACGAGTACAAATACTTCATTAAATACTGTGAGCTGAGAGCTTTTCAGTTCTTGTTCCTACAGCTGACATCTGAACAGTATGCTCTTAAATACCTGAGAGAGGCGGGGCCCAGCTGCTGCCTCTCAGGTGTGAGGAGAGGCTCAGGTGACCTCCTGTTACCTGACGGACATTTGCTGTTCAGTACTGATAGTTATTCATGTGTAATCTGAAGTTTGAAGGAGAAACCAGCTTCATGGTCACATGACCGATGCCTACTTTTCCTCCTGCCACACTGTGCTCTGTTCACCGTCCCATAATGCATCAGCTCTCCTCTTCACACCCACTGTGGGTACACAAGTGTCTGAAATTTCCATTTATGTCCCTCAGTCAGGATGCCAGGCGCTGGCGTGCTTTTCATTTCACTTTCATTATTACTCACAGGAAATGGCAGGAGATGCCCATGGGCACAGACCAGTACAGACCAGAACAGACCCGCCCAGTACAATGAGCCGTCATGGCTGCTGCTAATTTTTGAGACACACAGGAAATGAGTGAACACAATCTGTCCTCCATGTGTTCACTGTGCACAAAGTGTGTAGTACTGTGGATGCTGTGTGTCTGCCCATGAGGACACCGATGGGAGCACATGAACATAAATAATCCCAGCACTGACTCCCCCCGCGTCCAGCTCTCAGCCTGTGAAAGTCTCAGATCGGCTTCAGATGCAGACATGCTGCAGGTTTTCTCTTTTGAAAATGAAGATTTATTTCATGTGAGAATTTAGACTCGCCCAGAAAAACAAATGCATCGAATTAGAAAAGGTAAAAGATGATGTGAGGTTTTTAGTGACAGCGGATGAATGACAAACACCTTCCACTCAATGAGACGTCGCGCCTCACTGACAGCGGCGTCCAGCTGGGACTGAACGAAGGCTCAGTTCACCAAAATCACCAAAGATCACTTTGACACTTTCTCCCCGTGGTGCGGAGATGTCTCACCATGCGAACGCAGAAGTTTTGCTTTTACTTAGCGAGGTTTTCAGAGTTATTAGTAACTCCTGTCCTCTGCTGCTATGACGAGTCAAAATGTCTGCGTGGACCAGAGCAGCTCGGCTATTCCAGTCATCGATGTTTTCACAGGGACTACTTCTTTGGTAGAAAGTAGTTCCACCAATGTGTGCGTGTGTGAAATGACTCACTTTGACACCAAGGTTCGGTATAAGAGGTGATTTATTTCATTTTCATGATTGTCCATTAACATGAGTGCAGGAGATGAAGCAGCTGGTGGACGTGGGACCAGAGACAGACAGTCACTGCACCGTTACACTGCTTCACAATACGTTTCTATACAGTTTCCACGGACGTTACAACAGACGGCGAGAGGTGAGATGGCGATGCAACGCGGGTGGAGATGACATCACGAGGTGGACCGTCAGTCTCCTCCAGGCTCGCAAACACCTGGAAGGCGAACTGTCCCGACGTCCAACCTTTAACTGGCCTTTGAGTTCATATCTGCCATCACATCCTACATGCAGACCAGTTTGATTTACTCTTATTTTCTGTGTGTCCTTAAGACACTTGCTGCCTCAAAAAGTCCCCAATAAGTGTTAGCATCAGAGAGTGAGGAGGAGGACATTTGTCTGTAAGCAGATGGAAGTGATGAAAGCTGTTTGATAAAGTTTACTAGACGACCCTCCGCCAGCGTCTTTCTCTGCTGAGCGTGAAGTCAGAGAATAAAGGACGTGATGAATGTGAGGTAAAACTGGACAAACAGGAATCAGCGTGGCGTGAAAGAGGAGCAGAGGCAGAAGTAACACGGCTCCAGCGACAAACATGAGGACGATATCTGATACAAATAAAAGGTGCCACTGAGATTCTATAAGAACCATAAACGTGAGAAGGAAAATGAAATGAAAACAAGCTTCTCTCAGAGAGTCAGCGTATGTACATATTAATAAAACCAGACTGAGACACTGACAGCTACGACTCTTCTGTCTGTAGTTTGAAACACAGAAACACAACGAACGTCTCGTGTGATGTGGACATGCAGCTGTTTCAGGACTCCGATGTCCTCTGAGGGACACACGAGAGACGTTTCAGCAATGCGTTCATACATTTTAAACGTCCTCGTGTCTGTGGGTCTCAGCCTCGACAGGTAGCGTCCGGCGCTGCCCGCGCTGCTGCTGGAGCTCACCATGTTATCCGACAGGTGCTTCTATTATTTTGTCCAGCCCTTTCTATCAGGGGTGGGAGGCAAACTGAAACTCAAACTGAGCGTCAGAACCATCCCGGAGGATTCTCAACGCGCTCCCTTCTCTCCTTTTAAAGTCATTATGTTTAGTGCAAAAAAATAAAAAATGATAAATGGCAGGACGCTGACTGGATCAGCGTCCGATTGGTCGGTCGGTGCAGGGGGAGGGGCTTCACATTTCTAAACATCTGGCCTTAAGACACGTGAGGGTCCGTTTGACAGAACAGGTTTTCTCTGTTTCTTCTGTGGATGTTTCTGGAAATAAAAGCCTGATTCCAGAACAGCTGCAGTCAGGAGACACAGTGTGACTGTTGATGACTGATGTTCTGAAACTCTCCTGGAATCAGGGTCTTTGTTTGCAGCTCAAACCATCTTGTTGTCTTTTCTAAGACAGCTGATCGACTGGTTTATGTTACAATAAACAAGATAAACAACTACAACAGCACTGTGAGAGCAGTCTCAAACTCTCAGGTCATTTTGTTTGACTTCATTTGCTCGTGTTCATTTAATGTTTCCTCAGCAGCACCTGGAGGCGACTTCTGTTAACTCATTAAACAACATGGCTGTAGAACGGACACGTCAAGGCGTTACTGACGGAGACGCTGCACACACTCGAAACCTCAGCGGGAATAGAGCGGCCTGTCGTCTCGTTCACAGTGACAGCTGGAGAAAAGGCACGCTGCACACGTTCAACAAACCCCCGCCTTCCTCAGCATCATCCTCTTCTCGGCAAACGTCCTCTGGCGTGCGGCCTTCAGACGCACATGTCCACGATGCCCTCGTCTGGGATCAGAGGTTGAGTCTTGAGGCCCGGGACCATGTCCTGCATCTTCACCTGCACCAGGTCGAGGGGGCTCTGCCAGGAGGACTCGGCCCCCGTGGAGGACTGGCCGCTGTCGGTCTGCCGCGGACCCGAGCTACTTCCTGTGGAGTAAACTCCAGAGTCTCCGCTGCCACTGCTGTCCTGACGGCTGTGCCTGCCGCTGGAGACATCAGAGGAAGACAGTTAAATACAAAACGCTCTCTGAACAGGAACACATGAGCTGAAGCAACATTGGAGGATGACTCCACCTGCTGTCGGGCTCCAGGCCTGACGGGGGCGCCGGCGCGGCCTCGGGGGGAGGAATGTGGATTTCCAGGACCGGCTCCGGAAGGACAATCACTTTATCACACAAGAGCTCCGATTCTGAATCCGGGGTGAGGAGGCGAGGAACGTCGGAGCTGGGAGAGTCACAGAGGTACTGGAGGGAGGAGGAGGAGGAAGAGGAGGAGGCGTTCAGTGGGACTGCATGTATGAACTTTAGTGAGATCATTTTAAATATTCTGATGCTGCAACGCAAATGATTTGACAGTTTAACAGTTTATGCATGTAGCTGCTCCGTGTGAACCTTTAAATACCACACACACACACGAACACATACGACATCCGCCCGCTGGCTGCAGGGAATGTGCGGCGTGCTGTGGCGTCGTACCTCCTTGAAGTGCAGAGGCAGCTGGCTGGACGGGTAAAATGTGGCCTTGACGGTTTTGTAGAACCTATAGGAGAAGACGAGCGCGAGCAGCACGATGGTGAAGCAGAAGACCAGAGAGCCCAGGAAGTACAAGAAGATGAGCCACCACGGAGTAGCACCTGTTCAACACACACACACACACACACACACACACACACACACACACACACACACACACACACACACACACACACACACACACACACACACACACACACACACACACACACACACACACACACACACACACACACACACACACACACACACACAGATGAGATGATACCTGAGCAGGTGTGCATGTCCTGTCTGTTATCACAGCTTTATGCAAACATGGAGGCTGATCTGACACTGACGTCATGCAAGACAGTGAGGGTGTGTATTCTGAGGCGGAGGTGGGATATTTTCTGATTGAAATCGATAAAGATCATATCAACACAATCTAATCCCAGTGGAAGCTGGTTCCCAGTTACACTGCCTGACATGTTCACCTTCGGTCTGCAAGCACTGGGGCGAGGTGAAGCTGCTGCTCTTGTTGTAGAAGTCGTAGCGGGACTGGACTCTGACGCAGTACCAGGTCCAGGCCTTCAGGCTGGGCAGAGTCACCAGGTTGGCGCTGCTGCTCAGGATCTGGGCTCCAGAGGCCTGAGGACACATGAGAGAGGTGAGAGCTTCAGGGAGGCGTCTTTGGGAGAGGCGGACGTCAGTGAGTTTAACGATGAAGGAATCATCGTTATCGCTCATTATGCAGGATCTCATTAATGCAGCTGCTGTGAAACTGACCAATGAGGATCGTCAATCAGCTCACGGTGCTAAATCAGTCACTTCTCTGCACTCATCTTTCTGCCCTGACACAAACACTGTCCCGTCCCACCACAGACTGGACTCGTGTCTCCACAGACGTCCATTAGAGACACGTTGTCCCTGCGGTGCATTAGCGTGAGCACAAATTGTCTTCTGACAGATGGCTGTCTGCTCAGACGGACGCTTTGAAGCACACTAACAGCAGATCAGGACGTATCTTAAACACGATCAAACGCACAGAGAGTGTGTGAACACCTCATTGAAATATGTGTGTGTGTAGTCAGTGTCTGCGGTCAGGACACGCTCTGCTGCCTGCAGCTGTAAACATTGACCGTCTGAGGTTTAAATCTGATGCTCTGATCCTCGACATCTTTTTCAGTGTTTGATCATCACCTAATCACATGTTGGCTTCTTTCTAACAGCACTGATTTTACTAAAATGTCACACGTTATCTTTGTCTGATGTCATGTTTAACGCTCAGAGACAAACTTCCACTGCTGCTGTGTGTTTGCATCTAAAGTTTTTTCGCTAACCTCTCGTTAGCTTGTTGCTCATAGCAGCTAGCAGAGCAATATTATGGGCTGAAGGTGTGTGTTTGGAGAGCAGCCTGCAAACATGACATAAAGGGCTCTTGAAAGGGTCTGCTGTCCATCACTGGGCCTTTGAGGACGAGCTATACTTTTAAAAACATCTAAAGAACTTTGGACTGAAGCTTTCAATGAAACGATAAAAACATATTCAGCGGAGAAGCACAAAGATTAAAGTGATAATTTAAACCCTGCAGATATTCTACATATCTTTCTACATAGAAACACTTCCAATAAAAAGATAGAAGTTGTTTCATGATTTCAATCAAATGAAATAAAAAGTGCAGTTTCTCTTAAACTCATGGAAACACGTTTTTATTTAGCATTATGCTAATTCGTCCAGTTTTATCTTCAGCATCACCTTCCCCCTGCTTCTGCTCGCTGTGTATTTCTGCTGTTCTTTTATTCTTTACTGCATAATTCATGTACTTATCTTCATAAATATGCACCAGATCGTGCAGAACAGCTGACATTATAATATTATGCTGCACATATAGTCTTAAAAACACAGGTGGACGTCATGATGCTCATTTGCAAAGCATTTTTTTTAGCTTTTCTACGTCTTCACTCCAATCGCATTCCACTCGTCAGCTCTGGGTTCGTTTAGGACGTTCTGCAGTAACCTGCATCGTCCTCGTCACAGTCCTGCTCGCTGCTCTATATAAAAGCATGGCAGGAATTCGTGGAGCCACACAGGAGGTCATGTGATTGAGCCACCTTGCAGCACAGACAGGAAACACTGTGCTGAGCACACAGGCAGAGAGCAGGTCTGAGTCTGTGACTGCATCATGAGGCTGCTGCAGGCTCAGGGTTTCACAGGTGTCCGTGGAGAGAACGGGAAGTGTGCACTGGAGAAGCTGCTGGGGAGTTCCTCCTGCTGAAACATGTCTGCCAGGATCTGTCACGCCATTTTTACATAAAGCGTCTGCAGGAGAAGTATCGCTTCTTCTAACATGAACAGCAACTGGAACATGAATTCATGTCCATCGCTCTGCGTCAAAGCCACATGGTACCGGTGGGCCAGGTGTTCGTCAGAGGGACGAGTTCCTACCTGTGTGTGTGCCGAGTCTTCCCAGTAGACGATCTGGTAGTACAGGCTGGACAGTTGGTCCCTCATGGAGGTGTTGGTGCTGGTCACAGGGTCGGTGATGAAGACATCCAGGACGCTTCCGGCGAGCCGGACATCCACTTTGCTTGGAGGACCCAAAGCAGCTGACAGGAGAGACAAGAGAGACAAGAGATAAGCTGCAGGAAATGGACGAGGGGTTGATTTGGAGATGAGCTGCTATTTGTTTCCTCGCCTGTTTTTAGAGAGTCAACAGCACGAAGCGAGAGTCAGCTTATAAGAAAGAAATGAAGTCTGACAGGATCATCACACAATCAACAGTTCAGCCATGTTGAAGATGTTTACTCGGTTTTGATATTTCAGAGCAGCTCAACGCGCACAAAGGTTAAGTTTCCTCTCGCAGTGTTTCCCACAGCTCTGCCTCCACCACACGCTGACTGTTCGCTCTGTCTGTGCGATGGTTTGTGGCACACTGCCTGAGATCACGTGTCGCCGTGGGCTTTGAGGTAAAACGTCTTTCCTGTCATCTCTCACCGTCTTTGTCGGGGCAGAACTCCTTCTGCACCCAGTCGGAGTGACTCCCGTTCACGCTGGCTCGCACTCGAATCACGTAGATGCCCAGGTAGTGTAGGTTGAACTTTGTAAGGTCACATGACCTGTGCGCCGTCCCCTCACATGCCATGTACCACTTCGGGCTCTTCTTGGATTTCAGTTTGTACTTCCTGAGGAAAGAGGAACAAAGAAAACATAAAGCAGTGATAAAAACACTGATCGTCTGTAATTCAAAAACAGGACGACGGCTCGAGTCAACCTGAGAGCTCTCAATCTGTAGCTGTTCAATTTTGACATCACTGCAGTGGAATCCATCTGCAGTTTGTCAGGACGCCATGTTGTTACGCTCAACTCGCCGAGTCTGAGAAGCTGCTGGCTGGGAGTCAACTTTTGTCTCCTCTTGCCAGTAAAGACTTCCTCAAGACACTTCCCGAAGTCGGCTCTGAACTCCATTTTCACTTCTAGCTGAGGCTGAGAGGACAGCTGAGACTGAGAGGACAGCAGAGACTGAGTGGACAGCAGAGACTGAGTGGACAGCAGAGACTGAGAGGACAGCAGAGACTGAGTGGACAGCAGAGACTGAGTGGACAGCTGAGGTGTTTTAGAGGAGGAGGGTCGAGATCGTCTGCACGCGTTCTGAGGGAGCGAATCAGATAATTGAGGTTTCTGTGATTTTGGCTGGTTTGCTGCGGTGGCCCACCATGTCACAACCTTACCAGCGGAAACTCTGCAGAGTTTTCATGGTCAGGAGCATTAAAGTACTCCGACGTGTGCATGGCAGCTTCACAAAGGGCTTCGTGTGGAGACGCTTAAAATGAGGTGAAACCTCACATCCTGTCTGACAGTTGCTCCTGTGAGAAACACGAACGGCGGTGGACCGGCCCTCCTCTGAGCTAATCCCTAATGTTGCTAAAACCCCTCCAGAGAGGAAATAAACCAGTTTGTTTTGAAACTCATCATCTGGCTCAAAATAACCTCAAAGTTTATCCAGAATGTGATTAACCAGATTTCCAGTAAGTCACTGAAGCCCAGATTCAGAGCCGAGCTCGTCACAACAGAAACTCGTGTGTAATGAGACTTACGAGACGTATTGTGTGGTGAAGGTCACGGCGCGGTGCCCCGCGGCGCTCTGGTCCCAGTCCCAGCTCAGCGTGTAATTGGTGTTTAAGGTCACCATGGTCACATGCTGCGGTGCAGCCAGCTCTGCTCCAGCTGAAACACAACGAGAGGAAAACCACATGAGCTCACAGTTTATGCTAACAGCTGCGCTCGTTCCAGCCGCTGTTAACCATCGTTCTCCTCACTGGTTCATCTGCTGGTTAAGACTGAACCCAAACGTTCTCAATCAATGATCAGGAATGACAAAGAAGAGCATCAACTCTCACATTTCAGGAGCTGAAACCTGCATGTATGACTAAAATTATTAATTGATTAATCAATTCATTAATCCAGCTTGACATTAATACGACAAGTGTATCTTTTCCTCAGCATTTGAGTTCTACTCCTTAAAGAGAGGGCTGTCACTTCCACTGTGAACGAGTGACAGCTGCAAGTTTAAGAGTAATTATTTCAAATCCACTGACTGAGGGAAGCATCAGCACGTGAACAGGTTATTACATTAAAGCATAAAGCTGGCGTTGATCCAGACTTTTCTTCCTGTCAAAAACCAGCCGTGACGTCCCCGCTCTCTGCGAGGCAGCCGGCCCCAAAGCTCGCTGCTTCTTTCTGAAGACGCAAATCTCTAAAAATGTCTGACAAACATAAAGTTTCATTTTTACAAGAAGCCTTAACAGCTTCCTTAAACGGCTGCAAACGACGCTCAAACAGGAGGAGGTACTGTAGTGCATTTGCTGGGGACTACTTTCTGCGGAGGATTAATCTTGACTCGCTGCTCCAGTCAGAGCGGCGTATGCGGGAATCAGCCAAAGCAAACGATCACAGAAAAAGCTGCTGCTGACACACTGCTGGTACTGTAACACTTGCTCAACATGCACCTGCCCTCAATGTGAAACCTCCTGACACGAACTGCTGCCACACAAAGATGGAAGTGAGACTATAAAAAAAAAAATCACCCATGAAGAAGAAACACAAGCCGCTTCTGAAACGTGTCTCCATTTAATCCCCTATTTAGCATTAGTGAGAGTATTTTGCATCATTACGCCCACTGTGTTTTTCTGTACAGCCTTGTGGGGACTCACAGGAGGAATTACAGAAGACAAACACATTAATAAATACTCATATCTGCTTACAGCTACATTACACTGTTATAAACCATTCACTGCATGTTTAAATACTGCTTACAAAGCTGTAGAGATATAACTGCTGTGTTTGTACTGCTGCTGGTCCTCAGGAGTCAGTTACACATTAATGATGTTGGATGTTACTGCTGCGTCTTGTTTGCTTTGCAGAGCATCGTTTCATGTGCGACGCCGAACCCTTGATATCGAGTGAGTGCAGTCAATAACCACAGAAAAACACAACACGTAATCCCATTAGCATGAATACTGCCAAGAAGAAAAGCAAAAGGGGAACAAAGCTGAGTGGAAAATGTGATAGATCTGTGCTGTCCCTCGTTGGATGAGACTTGAGCAAAGAATAAGTGAACACAACAATGTGACCTCAAGAAAGAGGAACAAGACAGTGTCACTGTGGGCTAATTTAGGCTTTTCAGGGGTTGGGACATCTGTGCAGAGTGAGAACAGAGCAGGAAAACCCAAATTCAATAACACCTGCTGCTTCAAAAAAGGGGAAAACTGGGTGAAAAATAGAGATGAAAGACGTCTGGATGTCCCACATGACTGACACAGTGCACAAAAACAGGAAACACTGGAGGGTGGAATACAGGGAGGTTAGGTTGCTCCGCTCAGCGCTTCCTCTGTGTGTGTGTGTGTGTGTGTGTGTGTGTGTGTGTGTGTGTGTGTGTGTGTGTGTGTGTGTGTGTGTATGTGTGTGTGTGTGTGTGTGTGTGTGTGTGTGTATGTCTGTCAGCTTGCACAAAATTTTCCACACTGACTCAGTTCCTCAATTCCCTTTTTTCTGTCCACCTCACACCAGTTT
Source organism: Chaetodon trifascialis (assembly GCF_039877785.1). Lineage (NCBI taxonomy): Eukaryota > Metazoa > Chordata > Actinopteri > Chaetodontiformes > Chaetodontidae > Chaetodon > Chaetodon trifascialis. The sequence goes on from NC_092067.1 coordinate 25,146,586, forward strand.
CGTAGCCACAGAGAAATTACCATCACACATATTTCATTTCATGCGACATCAAACACTAATGGTTTCATTCCGGACTCACAAAGAGTCGCAGAAGAGCTGCAGCAAACAAGAATAAACAGCCCAAAATATGTGTGCCAGCGGCTGTGAAGGCAACAGCGCCTCAAAGCCAGCTGCGACGCTGACGGCTGTTTTTAAACCTTTCACCTCCAGCAGTTTGTTATTCTCCACTCTGCAGGTTAATACTGAAGACGTCAAACTACGAACAAACATGCTGGATTACATAATAAGCAAACAAAGTGCTTTATATTTTGGATTCCTCTTTGCTGGCAGCGTCATGAGGTCGTGGCCTCAATGTGAGAAGAATCTGTTAACATAAGCTTGCGACACAGTTCCACATGTGTTTTCTGATGTCTTTAGTGTTCATGTACAAGGCAGAAAATAACAAAAATAGAGAAAAACCACCGGCTGAGAAGGTTTCTTCAAACTTTTGACTGGTGCTGTACACAAATCTGACTTCTTAAACCTTGACAAAGTGTACAAACAGACACACAACAACTGCATGTGCAACGTTCACTGCACAACAGGCCAAATCCACACTGATGAAAGCAGATAAATACATTATTCACATTCTACCTGAACGCATCTAATGTGGTCTCATACCAAGTCTGACACATGGTGGTGGCTTTAGAAACAGGTCTGTCAGTGCTGAAGATGACAGATTAGTGAAACCCTCAGCTGATCTACCCTCAGCAGCACCGGATGGCTTCGGCCCTGCAGGCACAGAGTCCGCAGCGCTGGGCGTCGGGGCATCAAGGCGTGGCGCGCCATGCTGACTGAAACTGGATTAAAGATTCACCCAGTGAAACATGAGATGAGCCAAAATGAAAGTGTGACGCTGCAGGAGATAAATGAGAGGGCGATGGGAGAGGAGCTGCCTGGCATCGCCTGTCATATCACACCGCCTGTCAGACCTTTGGAAAGTCCACGGTTTGTCCCTACAGTTACGAAAGCCAGCACACACCTCCAGAAACTCCTGCAGGCTTTAGCGGATGACTAACTCTAAAAGATTGTCTACAAACACACCTGACTGTCTTAGCCGAGCAAGAAGACCAACCCATAATGCAACACTCTCTGTAGATGCCCGTGTTGCAGTGGCACTCCATTCATGCAGAACACCTCCGCTGGCATTTAAATGCATGTGACAGCACGTTTGTTGTGAAACAGTTCAGCATCAAACATGAAAGCTGCATGTTGTCCCGCTGCAGGCGGTCTAATCAATACTGCTCGTGTTTCCATCCGGTGAGTTCTGGAGGAGATAAAAGAGTAAGTTCAACTACCAGCCGACCCTCTTCAAAACACACAAACACAGATTATATCAGCCCTCCTTCCTTTTTACTCCAAGGTCAGCGAGAGCTTGGCCAGACATCAAAACTCGAGCCATGAAAAACGGGCTGAAAGTCTTGGGTGAGTCATGAACATATTACAGTATGCTGACCAGAGGAAGCGAACCAAGCTCCCAAACTTTCAGTTTTCAGATCTCTCAGTGTTCAGTAGAAATAAGTCAGACGGGGAAGCTCTTAACCAATCAGGCTTCTTAGCTTCATGACCGTCACTCCACAGTAAGCTGGACTGCCTTGTGTATTTGCTTATACTGAGAACAGACTTGAGGAAGCAAACCTTCACTCAAACCACAGAAGAGTTAAGGCTCTTACATCCGTAACACGATGACTGGCAAAAATGAGGAAACTCACAGGCTCGGCTGAAGCTATTATTGGCCAACCACAGCGGCTGCTGGAGGCATCAATTCACCAGCACTGGGTTTCTTGGACGTGCAGCCCCGTCGGATGACTGCCGGTTAGCGACAGCTGGACGCTTTTTAACCAAAATTCCTCAATTATTATGAGTCAGAGGGATTGAGTTACTCTCCTGCGCCACATTGAACGGTTTCCCGTTGTCTATGTGCACATTTCAACAAATAACTGTTGGCAAAAAAATCAAATTTAGTTTCCATTCTCATTATAAAAATGAACATGTATCACCTCTGAAGATTGGCCGCATGCTGCTGACAGCTGCGATTAAACTGGTGCAGCTTTTACAATCAGCTCTACAATCACGCTAAGATTATCAGCACTACTGTCATTTCTGGGTACTTGAGCCAAACCACAGTACTTCTATCTACCTCCTTTCACCTTGTGCATCACACACAGACTTTTGACTCGTGTTCTGACACACTCCACGTCATGTGACAGGAAGTCAAAGCACAGGGCTGGCTGCACAGATCAGGTACAAGTTGTTTCTCTGCATGCATCAGACAGGAAAGAACCACAACGCTGCACCTGTGCGCTCCGTTAACGTCAAGCTTGCCGTCAGCGGCGCCTGTGTTCGGGTGTGTGGTCCAGCGTGACCAAGAATAACCAGCGTGTGTGGAATTAGAAGTTTGCTTTGATGAAACTGCAATGACAACACAACAATGTGTTTCCTTCAGCGGTGGAACGTAACTGAGTACACTTAAGCAAATACTGCACTGAAGTACAAAATCCAGGTATTTGTACTTTACTTGAGTATTTTTTGTTTATGCAACTTTGTATTTCTACTCGACTAAATCTCAGAGGCAAATATTGCACTTTTTACTCCTCTACATTTGCCTGACAGCTGTCCTGTCCAGTGAAAAGCTCATAGCTCATTTATGCTGAGCTGAAGGATGAAGAGTTCCTTCATGTCTGGAGAAAATTCTTCTCCTTCTTCAACTCAATAAACGCTTCTTGGCCTCTTGGATGAGCTGAAAATGCATAGTCACAAAGCTGAAAACAGCCTTTTTGGAGATACGTGGTTCTCACCGGACGGCTGCGCTGCAAACATATGATGACCTTATAGAAAATGATGCATTGCTGTAGATTAAAGCAGCCAACAGGATATAAAGTAGTTCAATGAGCTCAAGCTGAAACATCTACAGCAGTAAAATGAATGAACACATGAATGCAGCAGGAATATGAATCCACAGACTGCAGATAGAAAAACACTGACAGGGGCCATTTTACTGCAACATGAGTACTTTTACTTTCGATACTTCGAGTACATTTTGCTAATAATACGTACGCACCTTTACTAAAGGAAGACTCTAAATGCAGGACTTGTAATGAAGTACTTTCACAGTGTGGTATTATTAATTCAAATGAAGGATCTGAACACGCTGGTTTTCTTCTTCATAAGTGACTGAACTGATTTTTCGGACACAAATTGGATTTATCAGTTCAAAGGTCAAGTTTCCTCACCAGCTGTGAGACAAATACAGATGTGTTAACATAAGTCAGCTATAATTCCTGTGCGGTTATCTAACTAATAAAAAACGCGTCTGGTTTCGTCAGATAAGCTAATGCAGGCTAATTAGCTTAAACAAGACAAGGCTATACTGGATATATTTCAATGTGCAATTCACTGATAGAGGAGCTAACAGTGAATATTTGACTTGTAGTTTAGTTAGATGGTTTTACAGTTTGTCCATTAAAAAAATAAAATAAAATAATATATCTAGCTAGCTCACATGGCTACATTCAACGGACCAAATAGCCAAACACCCGTCTGAAAAACAAACCGACGACCGTTAGCATGCTAACTTAGGCAGTTAACGGACTTACCAGGGCTGGTTTGGAGGCACCAGAAGAGAAAGACGAATAAAAAAGCAGCGGACATGTTTCAAGTTGATATTTTTCAAGGCAGTGACAGTTTTTCAAGCGCTGGTCGTCTCACTCCAAGCCGAGCTCGAACGGACTGAGCTCTGCTGGCTGTAGCCACACAGCTTTAGTCAAGAGAGGTTTTTTACAGCGAGGAATTCCGGTTCCGGTTGTACTTTCAAAATAATTCCCACGTCGAACTGATGTTAAATATGAAGACTGACATTAGTTTTTAACGCGAAAAAGCGAAAAAAGTTTCTATCTTTAGTTTTAACACACAGACATACATGCCATCTCCTATCACATATCTTCAAACATCATATGAGCAGCAAAACGTGGCAAAACCTTTCTCTCACATTTTCTTATTTCTCCTTGCTGTTATCTCTTGTTGCCACTCGTCTCTAATGGAGTATAAACATCAAACAAATGACAAAGGAGCTCTCCTGAATGCCGCTATGGTACACAAATCATGTTGTCCACTGGAAGTGCCCTCTACGGTGCACTTCCAGTGGACAAAATGTGACGATGCACCCTTAAAATAATAAATGATAATAAAAAGCTTATTTTACAGCCCTTTTCAAAACAAAGTCACACAGTGCAAATAGTTGAATAGCTATTAGTTACCTGTTTTTTTTGTTTGTTTTTTGTTTGTTTTTTTTTTTTTTTTTTTTTTTTTTTACAGATGTGTAGTGGTAATACTTTAAATCTGAGCCACATAATTAAACCATTTCGTTTATTTAAGCCCAGTTTCTAATGCAAGAGGAGAACGCTTAAATCACTTTCTTAGTTATAAAGTAACAACAGTTTAATGCGACAACAATGAAAATCATAATCATGATAAAATAATAATAATAATGGGTGATGTGAGTGTAGTTTGGTGAGATTTAATTGACACTGATGTCTGTAAGCTGTCATGTCATATCGTTCTCATAAACTGTGTTGTATCCCTAACCCCTTAAGTCACTGAGGTGTTTTAACACCAGACCACAGAGACGTCCACCACTGACAGCGAAGCGGCCATTTCGTTTTAATATATGAAGCCTGTGCACAATAACGAGACATCACTTTTATTTTGAGAGTACAACATTCGTTCTTCTGGTCTTGTATGTGCAGCTTGATGCCGGTTGAGGCAGCGCAGACTGCGGTCAGTCAGCGAGCCGGTTTTTGTTATGTTGTTAAGGAAAACCACTAAGCCAATAAACACTCTGAACACTCTTTCCTCACTCACACGCTTCCACACCCACTTCATGGCTCAGAGTTCGTCAACTTTTGGGTAGAACATAAAACAGTAACTGCTGTAACTGTAACTTTAGCCTTGCTTGTGTTTTTACTAGGACACGACAGGAAAAAGTTGATGTCCAGTCACGTGCTTTGATTGGTATTGATCAGTATTGGTCACACTGATAAATCCAAAACAGAAGATGAACAGTTGTGTAAATGAAGAGCCGAAATCTTCTCTCCTTAAAGTTGTGCAGCTGATTTGAGACGATTCTTAACATAAACTGGCTTTCACATTAGAAATCAATGATAATGAGATTATCAATGTAGCTGCAGAGATTTTCAAAATAATGGAAGTGAGAAAAGTGTGTCGTCATTTCTCAGGAAGTATTTTTATCAGTTTAGATCAGACAGTTTGGATTCGGAAGCTAACGTCTGTTTTCTTCTTGTTTCGCAGGAACTTATGGTTTTTATCTTAAATCTTGTTTTTGTCCGGCCAAAAATAACCTTTAATCAGCCGTGTTTGGAGTCAGCATCAGCTGAACACTGTGAAAGTCAAACTGCGTGCATGCTAGCACAAACATTTATCACATACAGGTACCAAATACACACTGCACACCCACAGCTCTGATACTTACGCACCTGTATACACCTGTGCACACGTGACATGATGCACACTCTCTCTCTCTGCAGGACTGTGGCTTGAAGCACAGACTGCTCAGTCTCAGCTGTAGCGCCTCCTGCAGGTCTGCACAGTGCATGACCCCCAAGCAGCCATATCTCAAATGGTTTGGTACAGACATCAGCAAATAATTACCAACACTTGTTTCCTTTCTTTAAAAATACTCAGTACTTTTAACCTTTTAACGTTGTGTGTTGTTCTGTTACCCTGACACACTTACTGTGCAGTTTAGAGATAAACACAGAAACTGGATTCAAAGAGTCTTTCACTGGCTCTTTCTATTTAGTTTCCACATGGATCTGCTGCATGTTGACAGACGACAATGAGATTAGAAACATACCTGTTATGCAAACAAGGAAGTTAAAGGTTAAATGACACAAACATCAGTCACATGATTTCAGTCATGCTGACCTTTTACTGGAATTTCAAAATGTTTTGTGTAGCACTAGTTCCTTGTAGTTAAAATGTAGAATAACTCGTAGCACACGTTCAAATAATCACTTCATTTAAGACCATAAGTGAATGAGTAAACCTTTGAGCTGCACATTGTGTCAGTTTTTCATTAAGAAAACCTTCACATTGTCACAACGAGGAAATCCAAATCATAAGATGTGATGTTGGAATGGCAGCTTTTCAAGTCTACATCCAAAAAAAATAGAGTAAATGGTGGATGAGCATCTGTTACTACCATGGCAGTGTAAATACTTTAGTGTGGGCGGCTCCAGCGGGCATCATGCTCCTTCATTAAACACAGTATGTGCTAATACTGCAGACAACACCAGCTTCACCTGGATGAGGTAACAGTCCTGTACCTGCACTTCACAGTCACACCTGCTCCGAGGACTAATATGAGACTCCTGCTGTGCCTTAAAACTGTGAAGTCAAGCACGAGTTGATTTTGGCAGTGTCTCAGCGTCTCTAACGTCAGTCCTGCTGATTTTCTCTATCAGTCCCTGCAGCCTGCAGATCAGCTCTTCTTCACGGCTTCTGTGCTCCTCAGCCTCTCCCTCTTCTCCTGTAGCTCTCCGCCTGCTCTGACGTCAGGCTGCCTGCTGCAGCTGCTCACCGCCACCTCCAGAGGGTGCCCTTCCTCTGCAACGATGCTGATCTGGTGGTAGATCTCCTTGGGTGGGTGAGAGTACCGCATGGCGAGGTACGTGGACGAGTTGGGAGGCGCCAGCAGGTACTGAGGAGCAGGAGGGAGGCAAACTGATTCAGGTTTATGTCACATTAGCATCTTAAAGAAGAGAGAACACCTCAGGAGTCTTACTGCACAAACACACACGTGTCCTGCTGAAATCAGTGGACATACAAGAAGATCTGAGAGGGTTTGAAGTCAATGAACAAACTCGTACACACACACAGAAACATACAGACCTCTTTGAAGTGCTGAGGAAGCGCATCTCTGGGACAGAGAAAGTAGGAAATGCTTTTCCGATACACCACTGCGACCACCACCAGAGCCACTGCCAGCGCCATGATGACAAACGTCACGATGACTGCAACCCACGGAGCCTCCTCTTCTGCAAGCAAGCAGAGCCAGAACAGCAGAGGTTACCAGGATGTCTCTACGGTTAATGCAGTGCTGCCTGCTGTCTCGCCACGGAGCAGTTTCACTTCAAGTCGAGTCGCTCAACACGTGCACCAGCAGCGAGCGACGGTCTCCTCCACCCTGACTTACACTGACCATCACAGCATCCTCCTGCAGGGATGATTCGCGTGAGCCAACATTAGAAACACCTCTTAATTCAATGTCTACAAAGCCACCATAAATTTAAAAAGAGTCAACAATGACTGATAGAAGCTGCTTCACAGAGGTGGGATTTACTGCACAGCTGACATGCAGGCGTGTCACCTGATAAGCACAGGCTCCAGTGCAGCATTGTGGAGTTTATAACTCTGATGTTGTGCAAACATTTTCCAGCAAAATCCACTTTCAATGATTTGTTGACACTTGTTTTTGCAAGAATCAGAGACGACCTTTATCTCCGTGCTGTATGCTAACCAGCAACCACAAACACAAGTCGTGCTGAGGGGAGCTGACTTCCTGAGTAATGCTGCTGCAGCACATAACAAACGAATGAGAATGAAAGGCGAAGTTTTCCTGCAGAGAGGTCGTGAGGGAGCGAGTTTGAGCTGTGGTTTCTCTTATCTGAACCAAAGTCTGAGCACAGACGTGTGATCGAGTGCAGATTCTCCGGCTCTGAGGAAAACTTGTGGGCTCTGTTCATAGAACTTTCACCACTTTCATCACTGACTGAAGTGTTGCACACCTGTAATTTCTCATCTATCAAATGGGACACACTGCATTGTGGGATTGTTAGCAGAAAGCAGTATATATGACGCGGACGTGTTACGGACATGTTAGCATTTTTTGATTAGCACAGAGTGAGGTTGATGAGAGCGGCATCAGTTTGGCAGGTATCTGGTCATAAATATTGGACAAATTGAAAGTCTGACCTGAAAATGACGCCAGAGAGGAAGAAAAACTCATCCTGAGGGGAACATGAGAGTCTGAAAGCGGCAGATGGACCGACCAATCACCTGCCATCCCCACAGCCCTCCCACTAGCATGGCTGAAAGTGGCTTACTGCTGGTGGTGCTTTCACAGACAGGTCTGCTGGGCTCGCTGGGTTTGGAGTTCCTGTCGGTGATGATCTGGACTCGGACGCAGTACTTGGTCCAGAGCTCCAGGCCGCTCAGAACCACCCGGTTCTGCTGTCTGTTGCTGACGCTTTTAGCCTGCAGGAAGCAGCAGAGGAGCAGTCAGGTGTGACCTTCTGTACATCAGCCCTCTGCCAACTGAGGCTGTTAGCATGCTGCTGCTAGCCTTCATGTGGTGGCAGCAGAACGAGAGGAACAGGGAAACTTCCTGTTATTACTCCACCACAGGGACAGCAGTCCTTTGGGTCCTCACAACAGTTAGAAATCCTAAATCTGTTAAATATGCTAAATGTGTATTTGTTTTGCTTTTGATCTGATCCCAGAAAAAACACGTATATCTTTTTTTAAACAAACTTCATTACTGTAAAGGCCATGATGACAGGCAGCAGTTTGATGAAACATCAGGGGACAGGAGCTAACTTTTGGTGCTTTGGACTGTTACCGATATGCTAACATCACATTTATTTAGCTTGTCAATGCTGCTGCTGTCCGTCACATAAAGATTTATTCAAATTCAAACTGTGGGGAAAACATGAACTTCCTCTTAGGGTTTGTTTTATTGTCCTCATATTATCACAGTAAAGCTCCTTGAAGCTCAGTGAGCAGATATTTTTGTCACGAACGCCAAGAAACGAACCACATCCCCAAACCTAAAGCTTAATACTGTTGACCCAAAGCTTCCCACCGTCTCCAGCTGCCCGTCCTTCCAGTAGGTGATGTTGTAGGTGGCCAAGCTGTAAACGTTCCTGAGCTCTGAGACCACGAAGTCCGGGTCTTTAATGCTGACCTCGATCGTCTCCCCGTTGGAGAAGAGAGAGACGTTGGGTGAACCGATGATGGCTGAGGAAGAGGAGAGCGGAGAGACGTGAAGGGAGCTGCTCGAAAAACAAACATGTTCATATTCAAGAATACAAAAGTTAAAGGCAGAAAACTTTACAAGCAGCAGAGTTATGTGCTGGATCCAAAGTCCACGTCTCATCAGTAAAGACATCATCAGTAAACTTCACAGGTTAATGTAGGAGGCCGACAAAGAGCCACAAATGAAGATCACTCAAGCGTCCACATACATAAAGTTACTCTGAAGTCATTTTTCCCAAGTGTTACAAACATTTTCTCTGATGACGTAAATAAAAGCAAACAAAAAAACACTGACTGACGGCTGTTCATTGTCGCTTCATTAAAGCCGCATCAATCAGCTTCACACAATGCTGACATCACCATGAAACGCTGCTACGGCTAACATGTTAGCATAAACGTCCAGCAGTCACACAGCAACACGATCACTTGTCACCATGTTTGTGTCAGCTGATCCAGTGTTTTTGGCCTCCTCCACCTCCTGAAGGAAACATCTGGCTCTACAAATCAAACTGCTCAAGTTGCTCCGTCATTTGACCCATTAATGATATACGAAGGTACTGATTAGCACAGCTTAATTTGATTTTTTTGGAAGGATCATCTATCAATGAGCCTTTTGGTTTTTGGTGAGCGAGTGACCGAAAAACACAGGAAACATTTGATGAAACTCAGAGTTTTGACTCACTGTCTCTGTCCAAAGTGATCTGCTTACTCTCCACCCAGTCGGAGCTGTTCGCCCCCACCTGTGCCCGCACTCTGCAGGTGTACTTCCCGTATTCAGTGATGGAGATGTTGAGGCTGGTGAAGTCACATTTGAGGTAGGGGGTGTTGACGCAGCCCACTCTGTAGGGTGCTACTGGGGATCTGTGGACAAAAGACAGTCCTGCTGTTACAGATCTGATGGTTTCAGAGCAGGAAACGCATTTTTTTACCACTAATTACCCAAGCTGACGGTTAGAACGCATCACTGACATTAACCCAGTTTCAGCCGCATAGGTCATAACTTCACAGTGAGTGTGAGGTGAGTAAAGAGAGTGATGAACGCTGAGCTCACTGCTCTCAGTTTGCCTCGGCAGCCTAAAGCGTGTCAGCCTCAGTGAATCTGCATTATTCCCCAGAAGAAAAGGTACTTTTGAACGGCGCTGCAGACGAGAGGAAGCTGTCACCGGCACACTTTCCGGGTTGAGTGTTGAGGGGCTCCACAGCAGTTTGTCCGCCTCGTCATTTCAGCGGTGAAATGATAAAACGAGGGTGTGAAACTCAAACCCTGAATCCAAACACAGAACAAAGAGCGGACGGACGGAGCTTCATGTGTCTGAATGATGGAGCAGCAGGGTGGAGTCTCAGTGACGGGTGGAGCTGAAATGATCTGCTGATGAATTCTACTCTTTAAGTCTTAAACACAGACTGATGCTGAAGCACAGATCTGGGATCAGTGTTGACTCACTTGTACTCGGTTGTGTAGACCAGGTCTCCGGCCGCCCCTTCAGGCGGATTCCAGCTCAGCTCCAGGTTCATGTTGTAGGAGGTCAGGTGGACATTTGTGGGGCTGCTGAGGAGTCCTGATCCGCCTGAACGGTCAAAACCCAAAAACAACATTTAATGACAGGAAGCGTGGAGAGGACAGCCAATCACAGCTCACGATCTGAAGCCTTTCCATTCAACAAACTCATAGGAGCGTTAACTGCAGGTGCTGCTGTGTTTATTGTCCTGGAGTCAAAGTTCAGCAGATCCTCTGAACACTGATCCGCTGGATTACAACCACAGTCTGATCTGAAGGCATTAAAGCAGGAGATCTGGATCTTCTACCAGCTTTTTCCTGAAGATCTTTGAGCTCAAAAGCCACAAAAACCGCCAGTCAATGTAAACTCAACCACACTGTGAGTGAAGTACTCCTCATGGAGTAGAAATACTCGTGCTGTCGTAGTTCCTGTTGGCCTCAGTCTGGTCAAACACGCACTCAGCCGCTCTCAGTTCCGTCTGCCTCATGTTCTTACCTTTGGGTCCACACAGAGCTGAAAACACCAGGATGAAGGCGCGGAGAGACGCTGACATGTTATCCGAAAAGCTCCTCCGTCAGTCAGTACTGCTGCAGCTGATCAGCGCGCGCGCGTGTGTGTGTGTGTGTGTTTCCTGGTAGCTCTCAGCTCGAGAGGCGGGGAAGTCCGCGGAATCGAAACTGCTTCCTGCAGAGAAACGTCTGCAGCTTCAGGGAATCGCTCGTATTCGTTTGGCCTTTAAACGGCTCGTGTTTCCAGTGTTTGCGGTTGTTTCCTGTTGCGCACCTTTTCGTGTGACAGGTGCGCAGCCGTGTGCGTCAGGTGGCGCGCTCAGGCTGTCTGAGGGGCTAAATGAATACAGAGATAAATAAATAAATGGAGCCAGTGATCAAGTCAGGATGCATTTCCAGTAAAACACGTTTCCGCGTGGTCGCACCTGCGCCACCTGCGCGCCTCCTCCTCCGCTCACCTGCCTGTGTGAGCATGGGCTCACAGCCTTCATGAGGTCTCACTCACTGTCCTCTTTGCTTTAATGATCTGATATGAAGGAGTGTTTACTGTGTTCATGTTCCAGTAAACAAAAATAAAACATAAATATTTGTGTGTTTGTTATTCTGACAAATAAATGAAAAACACTGACGGGCAGGGGCGTGTCCAGGCTGGCGTGGCCCTCCCCTGACATCTGATTGGCCACCCCAGGTGCCACTCCATTGTGCTAAGCTATGATTGGCCCACAGCGGGGCAGGTGTTCTTTTCTGGTTTAATACAGCTTTTCTTGGAGGTTCACTCCATCATTCATGTTAACGTGCTCGTCCTCTTTATATATTTCTTACTGTTATGTATTTTCTACCATGCAATAGTGAAACTGAGCCGTCCTCTCCTTCCATGAGCGCTGATAATGAATCTCTACACGGCTTCTGTTTACTGATTAAAGTTTTCTTTATTGGGAAATCACCATGAACAAAGTGTAAATACATGAATGGTTGATGGAAAGCTTTCCAGTGTTGGCTTTGGCACAGAGACGCAGCGTTAGCTTCAATGCTACAGTGAAAACATGTCAAACAACTCTTCTCCAGTTAACTGCGTTTTGTTCACCACGTTTCTAACATCTTCAGGTCGTGATCAGGTTAAAAACACCTGGTGAACAAACGGCTCATCAGTAGCAGTGACGGAGACAAAGGCAGAGGACAACAGGACAGACATGTGGAGTGTGTCTGTCCTTCGTGACGTGACGTTCAGGTCAAGTTTCACGCACCAGTTCAGCATTTTTCATTTCTGCTCCTCCTCATTTGTTCCAGTTATTCTCTGGTTCTAAAAGTTCTTTTATCAGACTTTAACTTCAACCACCTCCAGCTCATTCCGAAAAAGAAGAAGAGAGTAAACATAAACAGAATTATTACGATCAAAACAACCTCCGCCTAAACGAGCTCTCTTGGCCTCCATCGTGCAGTGCTTCCGTTTCAAACGTCTGACGTCAGGCTCTGTCCACAGTCCTCTTCCTCCTCTGAGCTGCTCCTCAGCGGCTGGACAGGCCTGTGGGCGGTCAGGAGGCAGTCGACTGAGCCTTCTTTATGCAGCTGCATGGCTGAGATCTGACCCGAGAGCTCAGGCGGCGCACCTCCATGATCCAGGCCCTGGAGGAGGAGGTATGACTGGAGACAAGGAGACAGAGCAGAGGAGGTCCGGCTTACCTGCTTCTGATAAAACTCTCTTTAAGCACATTTCTGAACACAGCCAGCAGCGACGGGAACGGTGGAGAATGCTGTTTTTCAGCCAGGAGGGGAGTTCTTAATCAGTTATTTTAATTGATTAATTGATGTCAAAAAGACTAAAAAAGGTCCAGCACAGTTTCACAGAGGTTTATATTTTTCTTTCTGTCAACAATCTCATGAGAAGACCAAAACCCACAACGCATCCGTCTCTCAGTACTGTCTGACTTCCTGTTTGTCACCCTCAGCTCCAAACGCATTGGTTCCTACAGAAGACATTTAAAAACAGTTTCTTTTTTTTCAAAGGCTCAGTAATTTCCTCAAACGGCTGCTCACACAAAGGGGGAAGCAGTGCATTTGCTGGGGACTATTTTCAGCAGCGGACTAATCCACGTCTGGTGCTGTAGTGAGTATTTGTGGCAGCAGGTGTGTGTGTTCATGGTGATGAAGAAAGATGCAACACTGATGTGTTTTTACTAGTTTTGGACAACAATGGAGCTCTAAAGCACAGAGGAAGAAGCTCTTCACACACGGCGCTTGTTAGCAGACACATCATCGTCAGACTTTGCGCAGAAGAAGAAAAATATAGATCACCAGACTTGATCTTTAAGATGGCAGTCCAAAATGGACAAACAGTCCAAAACACAAAGATGTTAAATTTACAATTATATTAAAGAGAGAAAAGCAGAAGGTCCTCACGCTGGAGACGCTGAAACGAGCAGATGATTTTCATTTTTAGCGGCGTGGCGTTCGGGACGGCGTGGCGGTCTGTCGGTCAGCTGGTCCAGTCTGAAATATTTAAACTATTAGAAGCTTTGCATGAAGTCTTGCACAGACATTCATGGTTCTCAGAGGATGAATCCCCTGACTTTGGCTCTAACGCCACCATCAGGTTCATATTTATGTTTTTAGTGAAATGCCTCATCAACTGTTGGACGGATTAACATGAAATTAGCAACGCACATTCGTGTTCCCCTCAGGATGAATTAGAATAACTGTAGTGATCCTCTAGCGCCACCGTCAGGTCAAGATTTCCTTCAGTTTATCGCCAAATACCTGCAAAACTACTGAGTGATGGGACCAGGTGTGCTTTGTGGAAATGTTAGCATGCTAACATGCTATACCTGTTAAACATCAGCATTGTCACTGTGAGCATGTTAGCATGCTGATGTTAGCATTTAGCTAAAACACAATGAGTCCCACAGAGTAACTAGCATGGCTGGAGACTCCGGTTACAGGATCAATGAGTAAAACAATTGATTGTGACTGATTGATGGACTAATTATTAATCTACTAATCACTCCATCGGCAGTTCAATCTTTATCTGGTTTCTAATGATCAAAGCGGGATCTTAATCAGCTCATTTTAGGTCATTATCTCAGAAAGTCAACAGATTACACAAGCTGATCAGGTTGATTGGCAGTCCCAGCACACACAGCTGATCTGTTACCAGAGCTCCGGGTGGGCGTCGCCTTTTGACGCCCAGCTGAATGCAGTAGACAACCAATCCGAGGAGGAGGAAGCCCAGCGCAGAGAAGGCTCCCAGCAGGCCGTAGACCACGTACACTGAAACAGGAGCACAGAAACACGTCACATTCCCGAACCTTTACTGCCTGGAAGTAACCAAAAATCCACCAACACGTGGAAAGACTGGAGGTTCAGTTAGTCTGCAAACGTCACTGATGTCGCCGAGGATCCTGGAACACAGCGCTGACATCTGCAGGTGTTGTGGTCAAGTGTTAAACTGTAAAAGTGCTTTCACATCGACTTCTCTGAGAGGAACTGCTAACATTCAAATGAAGTTCCCCTTTCAGCCAAACGCAGCAGCGCACGCAGACCTTCATGCAGGTGTAGCTGGTTCAGAGCTCACTCTCCTCAGACATGTGACATCACTTCACCTGTGAAAGGCCCGGCACCCCCACACAGGTGTTTTCACTGAGGACAGCTCAGGAGGACGCTTGGCAAGCTCTGCTGGGAACTACACGAAGTCAGATGTCAATGAAGCATTCACCTGTGGAGGTGTACCAGCAGTCTGCCGCCTTTAAAGGGACATAAGCCTCTAGAGCGTTTCTGTCTCAGTAGCTGAACCATCACCCTGTGCATCTGTGGCCTTTAGGCTAACATGACGACCTTTAATTACCGCTGGCTTCCTGCTTGATTTGTTGCAGAGTTATTCCGCCTGTGAACGCAGCCTGCAGCAGACTCTAAGGACTACAGAGGGCCAGACAGGTTTGGACTATCATGTGTCTGTTTGTTTGCTGACTGTTCTGCTCACAGCTGTGACGTACGTGAGGACGAGGGTGGAGGGCTGGTGAAGGCGCAGTGAGGTTTACTGGTGACGCTGTGGGAGTTGAAGAGTGTTTTCACAGCGACCGTCACGCAGTACTCCACACCTGGCTCCAGGTAGGTGATGACGATCTCCTCTTCATACTGCAGATTCAGTCCGAACTGCAACACAAACGACACGAGATGAAGCACAAACGCAGAAAATGCATCACTTTCTGTGTCATTCCTCAAAAAAAGGACAAATTCTACTCGTCTCTCTCTGTTTCTCTTCACTCTGTTTACAATAAAAGCTTGTTTCTGAGAACAGCTGACACAAACACCAAAGCTGCAGATTCAAACCTCTAGAAGGTGTCATGTTGGCGAAACTCTTCACGATAAAACCCTGATTCCAAAACATTTGGGATGCTGTTTGAAATAAAACCAGAATCGATCATTTCCAATGAAGCTGTGTTTATTTTCTGAAGTGTCTCTGATTCCATGTGTTCATCTCCTTCATCCAATCATGCGTTCACAAAGTGGTGAACCTCGCTCATGATCGACTGAGCCTTTCCAGGACGCCCCTTTCATACCCAATCATGATGCTATCACCTGTTACCTGTTTACCTGTGGAACGATCCAAACAGGTGTTTTTGGAGCGTTTCACATCTTTCAGTGTTGGCCGCCTCGGTGTCTTTGTGTTCATGCTGCGATCAGCCTGTCGGGGTCTGCAGGCGGCATCTCATCGGCCTTTTCTCGCTGCTCGCCCAGTTTCTTGTAATTCCTCAGAAATAATTGCAGCTGCTGAAGTGAAGATGAGCGTTTCACTTCCTGTGTCAGACTGCTGCATGTTTTCCATGAAGCTGCCACATGCCAGGTGTTAAATGCCACAGAGAAATACCCAGACTGAGACTCTGATGTGTGACAATCAGCTCCTCTCTGGCCTCTGATGGGAGTTTTTCTCTTTAACACAGAGGCTTTATGTTTCCTGAACGTCGCTCTTTAAGCCGCTGCACGGTGGAGTTTTCAGGAGGAAGTTTTTGTCTCATTTCCTCCAGTAATGATTCATCCTCTGCTCACATCGTGTTTGGACTGTGAATAAATGCAGAACTGTGAGCTGATGAGACTGAAATTAGAGATGTGAGGATGAATTCTGTTTTGTTCTTGTCATCGGCGTTTCCTCGAACACGAGCCGGTGAGAGGAAGACGTGGGTTAAACCGCGCTGAGGAAGCTGCTGCCTGTGTGACACTGAGATAAGCTCAGTGTTTTGGTGGAGATGAAGAGCAGCTGCTCTGCGGGTTTGACGTTTTGATTTCTCAGTATTCCTCACGGCTTCAACAGAAAGTCTGAAATAAAACGCTTTCAAAGAAACGCTGAAGTTCACTCTTATCTCATGATGTGAAATCACAGCGCCTCCGCTCTGAATGCACCCTCATCTTCATCAGACACACCGCTGAACCACCAGGATTCCTGATGAACCAGATCACAACTCACTTCTAGTTCAACAAGATCCACGACAGCTGAAATAGAGGCTTTTTAAAGCGTCTTCTAAAGTGCAGACTTCTCTAAAAATATAAGTTTCTTTGAGTGACGAGCGTCTGAAACAACAACAACAACAACAACAACAACAACAACAATGGCCGACCGCTGCTTAGTTTGCATTTGGTTAGCGCTGCTTGGCCGCGTGCCACCAAGCGGTTAAATAATGTTCCTCTCTGGTGTTTGACGCACCGCTGACGCAGACCTTATCGCCACCTGCTGGCCAGGTGTGCTCAGCTGGAATTGTTTTTGCGTTTCTGTGTGAGATATTTTGTAAAATGAAGGTCGTGTGGACTGTTATATTTTTTGTATGATTTGTGTTTGAATCACAGGTAAAACAGTTTAAATAAACGCTGCTAATGACGGAAGTCTTAAAGATGTGGAGGTTAAAATAACACCAAACGAGCTCATTTTTTGTGCACGTCAGCTGATCAGTGTCAGCCTCAGCACTGGATCATAAAACTGTGCACGTCTTACTGTTTCTCAGCCTGTAGCCTTTGGATTTGTTCACTTGTTTCCTTCGCTTTATGTTCCGCGTTGCTTCAGACGTCCTGCAGCTCGATGAAGCTGCAGGCAGAGAGCTGCCGACCAGCCGGCTCAGACGCTGGAATGATCTGCGGAGCAGCTTTGAAGAACAAAGTAAGTTTGAGGAGACGCCTGATAAACGCGGGACTCTCTGGACTGATGCCACTCCAAAATAAACTCTTCACCTCCTGTGACAGAAAAATAACTGCATCCAAAACAAAAACAACCACACGCAAAGCCATGCTGGTTGCAGAGGAGGAAGTGACCTCTTTCTGACAGGAAACGACAGAGTCTATGGGGAAAAAAGATCTTTACTGACTCAAAGTTTGACAGTGCGACGCCTCAGTGAGTCCATTTCTGTCGACTGACTCATCGATTAAACTGAGGAATCCTTCAAGTGTAATTTCACATAAAGTCTCAATCCAAACGCGACTGAAGGCTCTGCAGAGGTGACAGTCAGGTGATAATTATCTGTGGACCTCGTTACATCATCATTATCATCATCATCATCATCATCATCATCATCATCATCATCATCATCATCACACACAGTGATTTGATCCATTTTGACTGTAGAAGTATTGATCAGCGCAGCTTGAAGCTGCCACCTTTGTACCTGAGCACCGTCCCTGGTCCTTCGCACGTGGAAGACGAGTTCTCCGTGGAAGTCCTGCAGCTGCTGGAGGCCCCTGATTGGAGGAACTCTGAGATGCAGGAGCAAACAGTTCCCACAGCCGGACACGGACACATCAGGAGGTCCCAAGACCGCTACCGAGAGAGACGAGGCCACTTTGAGAAGAGTCAGTGCAGGACAATGATCCTAAAAACATCTGATGTCAGAACAGAAACATCACTAACAACGCTATATGTTTGCCCCGTGCTGGCTCCACCCACTGAAGTTCAGCTCAGCCAATGAGATTGTTTGTACCTCCAGAGCTCGACCATGGTCTTCAAACACGGTTGCTGCTTATCCAGATTATAATGCTGAAGACTTTACACGAGTCTGGATTCATCTTGTTCCAGTTAGCTGGATCAACAAGACGTTTAACTTTGAACCACCAACATGAAGTGATTTTCAGATGCAAAAGACTCGTTTTCTTTGATTTCTAATGAAAGAGAGTAAAAATGGTTTAAAAAGAGGACGTGCAGGTTAGACATCAGCACGATCAGCTGCTGTCGCCGTGAAGCGTCAGCTGGATGTGCACGCTGAAAAAGACTCACAGCTCATGTCACCTGAGACAATGTGCACATAAAGACATCAGCTCACTCTGCTGAAGACGTTAAAGGGATTCATTTAAGCTGAGATTTTAGCGAGGTTTCATTTCCAGTCCTGCGGCATCATCACTCGCACTCTGACTACACTTACTGGAACTTTTCACCAGTGATGAAACTGTGGAAACTCTGTGGAGCTCAATGAGAATCACTAACGACACCTATGAATCTGTTGCTGCAGTGCATGCTGGGAGCCTCATGTACCTGCAATCACATGATCAGCACTCATCAAGGCTTCAGCTCTCTGCTCATTGAGCCTTTATTTCAAACTACTGAAGTAAGCTGGATGAGCACGTTAGCCTGAATTAGCTAAACCTCATCTGAGGAGCAACGTGTGGAACTTCAAATCTTCCATATTTGTGTTGGTGGCGTCTCACTGTCTGACAGAGGCTGGAACTGCTCGGACACGGTCCAGTTGGACGTCCGGTTGGCTGCGAAGGCCCGGACGCGAGCTTGGTAGTAGTCGAACGGGTCCCTGATGGCTCGGGTCAGATTGCACGTCTGTCCGGCCGTCAGCTTCGAACAGTCAGCCACCTCTCGCCACGACTTCTTCCTCCAGAGCCAAAGAGAACGCAGAAGGAGGGAGAGAAACCGTCACTATCAACACGCTGATCAACACGTCACCACATGAAAAGGTTGGCGGCTGAGGCTGCGTGTCATCCCGAAACACCGAACTCAGACTTGTGATGAATCGCTTAAAGGACGCAGTTATTGTGAAAAGAAACTGCTCACTCAGAGTTTAGAGGCGCCTCAGAAACAAAAATGAAACATATGACAAGCTGTGGAGGAAAAGGCAGAAGTTAAACAAGCCTGAGTCCAGGAAACAGACCAGCCAAGTCGGGACAGGAGCAGCAGAAGACTGGGAGAGAAGTGGAACGCTCCAAAAACATCTGTTTGGAACGCTCCACAGGTGAACAGGCTCACTGGGACAGGTGAGAGTGTCATGATCGGGTATGAAAGGCTCAGGATGGAGTAAAGCTCACCTCTGTGAACACATGATTGGATGAAGGAGATGATGAACACATGATCTCAGGAACACTTCAGAAATGGTTTGATTATTGATTTTACACACAGACTTTTTACTTTCCAATCATCATGTTGGATTATAAGAAGCTTCTTCTGCTTCTAGCCGTCTCACATGTCTCAGTCTCATCAGCTGTTGGATGGACTTTCATGAAATGTGGGACAGACGTTCGCGTTCCCCTCAGGATGAACCATAACGACTCAATGATCCTCTGACTTTTCTTCTGTCAGCTTCACCTGCGCTTTGCATTTAGCGCTAGTTAGCAAATATCAGCATGCTAACACACTAAGCTAAGATGCTAACCATGGTGAACATTGTAGCTGCACACTGATGCAGTGTCCTGTCATAAACTCTGAATTCTGCATCAACTGAAGCTAAGTTTCATTTTACTTCATCTTCTGTCACATCAGCCCACCGTCAGCATCAGTACTCGATTACATTACAACTCCCCAGAAAGTCCCTCTGTAGTCAGTCGTGTTTTAACTAAACTTGGGACAAAATGATGAAATAGGAAACATTATTCCAGATTCTGGATGTAAAAGTTCATTTTGTATTACTTAGTAAAATGTTGCAATTAAAAAAAAAAAAAAGAAATTAGATCCACCTGCCTGCAGGTGTTTAATAAGCAGAAACAGTCTGAAAGTGTTTGCTGCACTTCTTCTGTTTGTGTTTCAGTTTTATCCAGATATCAATAAACAGATCAATTTAGCAAAAAGTCAACCTGATATTTGGACAATTAAATGATAATTGATGCTGACATTTGAGTTAACGTCACTGCTGTTTGTCAAACCAGGTGCAGGAAAGCTTCATGTTAACTCAGCAGGCATGAAATGAGAGCCAATCCAAGAAGAAGAAGAAGAAGAAGAAGAAGAAGAAGAAGAAGAAGAAGAAGAAGAAGAAGAAGAAGCAGGCTCATTTTGGGTTTTCATCCCTTAATCAGTGCTTCAGATGCTGCAAATGGAGCAAACTCAACCTCTCCTGTCCTCTCTACCTTCGAGCGAGTACCTGAAGCGGAGGACTTCCACCTTGAAGCGGGTGCTGGAGGGGGTCTCGGGGCCGGGCAGGAAGCTGAGTGTGTGCTCCATGTTGAAAGAGGAGATGGAGACGTTGGAGGGTACTGGGAGGGGGACACACAGCACTGCAGAGGACGACAGAAGGAGACAGAATATAGGCATGAAGAACAATGTTTGCTCTTATTTCATAACTGCAGCACAAATGAGCAGCACTGTGAGCAAAGACAAAGTTTAACAGCTCTACATTCACTGCTCCTGCAAACATCCTTGCACACATCTGAGCACACACTCCCACAGTATTTGCACAAATCTCAATCCAAAGGTGCAAAAACAGAGAGGTGAGCTGAAGACAGACACAGAAAACATACATTCAATCACATATTCACCATCTAAACCTCCTACTTCCAGCCCAGCTTCAATCCAGGGAGTATTACCAAGGTGGAAATGTAGAAGAAGAAGCATCCACGACCCCATCGTCCCTCCATGGACTGCTGTGGCTCGCAGTTAAGTGTCTGTCACAGGAAGATGAGGCGGTTGTTTTTGGGTTTGAGCACACAACATATAGAGAGGGATGGGAGGGAGCTGGGGTCATGTGTGGGGGTTGGGAACTGAACACCGTTTGTTGTCATTCAGAGTTGAGTTTCTGTTTCCCCAGAAGTCCCTCCCTGTGTTTTCTGCCCTTCAGATCCTGCTCTGAGCTGCTCTGAGCCGCCGCTGTGGACACAAACCGAGTCCTCACTTCGCCTGTTCTCTGCTCTGAGTTCACATCTGTAAGTTTCCTCACTTTACTGCCACAACACAAACGCCAAACACGAGTCAGTATCTAAAATGCACTTTATTATCTGTGAAATGTACATTTATGGCTGAACACTGAGTGATTTACAAAAGCGTGACACTGAAATATAAAAATGGAAAGATTTCACAGAACATACAGCAATAAAAAAATGGAATTTGTCTGGTTATAATGTTTAAATAAAGTTACTTTGCTCTCTGTGTAAAGTTAATATTTGTATATTGAACATGAAAAATAAAAACATGCTACTTGCTGTACATTCATCCACTAATATTCCTCATGCTGTCACGACTCACACACGATTAGCAGGAACAGCTGATGGTTTCCACTCATTAAAAAAACGAACCTTTATACAGCACTTCTCAAAAGGAGGTTAAAAAGTGCTTCACACTTAAAATAAAATGGAATAAAACATGAGTTAAAACATCAATGAAGCAGAAAAGATGTTCATAAACTGATCCTCAGACAGGGGGCTGCAGGTCAGAGGGGGTCTGAGGGGGTCTGAGGGGGTCTGAGGGGGTCTGAGGGGGTAAACCAGGTCTCCTTCAGGCCTGAGCCAGACTCTGGAGCAGCCAGCAGAGGCCTGATCTGAGGCTGAGCTCCGACAGTTCAACAATATGACTGGAAGCTATGGCATGAGGTGCGTTTAAGGTCATCAGGAAAATCCAGTGAAGTTTTGTAGCAGCTGAAGGCGTTAAAGGTTTTTTTTTGGGTTGAACTCTGATGAGTAAAAACAATCGAACTGAGATGAAATGAAAGCAGGAGACCTTCTGAGTTCAGACTGAGAGGAAACAGATTTTTGAGGCGCTGATAGAAACTTCTGTTTCTAAAACCACCGTGAGATATTTCACCCTGGATTCTGCCTGCAGGCTCGACGCCGACAGCAGGTTTTATGAAACAAATCGAATGATGTCAGATTTGTTTCCGTTCAGCTGCAGAAAGTTTAGGGATAAAACTGCCTTCTTCACTGTTTAATAGGACATAACTAACGCCTCCCAGAGGCAGCACCCAGAATAACAGAGGGAAGAGGAGGAGGAGGAGGAGGAGGAAGCATTACTGAACACTACAGAAAGAGTTCTGTTGGATCTGAACCATCATCAGCGGTTTCCCTGAAGTTTCTGTTTCTTTGACATGAACAGAAACCTCAACAAAAATAAAAACACATGAACCTCACAGAGACGAGGGCCACAAATAAAAAATGTTTCAGTTATTGATCAACCCGCCAATGATTTCTGCTGCCCGACACGCCGACCTGACCATCAAACATCCAAAGATAATCAGTTTGGATGAGATAAGACAAAGAGGAGCAACAAATCTTCACAGGCAGGAAACAGCAAATATTTGGCTTTTATTCTTGGAAAAAATTAATCAAACTGTCAGAAATTGTTGATCAATTTGCTGTTAATCAAGTAATGGATGAAGCAGCTCTGCGTGTTCAGTGTGAAGGGCTGAGGAGGTCAAACATAAAGACAGTACAGTACTCATCACGTGCCTGAAGACACTCTCAAACACTGTCAGCCATCGTCATAAAACGAACAATGAAATGTCGTGAAGTCTGCTTCTACTTCACTGACTGTTCCCAAAAAAAGCCTTCATCTGAAATGAACTGTAATGTGACGGACAGCTGGAAAACAAACCTCCCGCTCCCGAATGCCCGGACGCTCCAGGGATGGAATCCCTGCACGTAAGAGGAAGACATAGAGTGTCCTCCAGCATGTCCATCATGCTTTAAGCTGCATATTCACAGTAAAACATGTGGAGAGGAAAGAGAGAGGCCTCCTGCAGGAACATTATTCTATTTTCATGCTAATGGTTTCATAACGCCTCTCCACTTCCTCCCACTGCACAGAAATGAAGCCAGACTACTGACTGACACCCACCGGACTCAATCATTGGTTACAGCCAGCTGTCAATCATGACCTTACACCTCCTTTTTACAGCATAAATAACTGACTAACAGCAGAGAAGTGAGCTGCTGAGCAGACATCAGATAAGAGTGACATTGGGAAACATTTATTTGACCTGTGCTTTTTAGTTTGGCTCATCTGCTGACATGGAGGAGTGGCGTTTATGAGCTATACCGCAGGCGGCCACCGGGGGGCAGTGGAGGTGTTTTGGCTTCACTCTGTGGAGCTGTCACACCAACGCTCTTTGCATACAGTTGTTGGTCTGGACCATAAAACAGTAAATATACTGAACTCTGAGGACAGCTGCTCTGAAAACCTGATGTTCATGACAAAGTCTGAAGACCCTAAACTGTGAGTTTAGTTGGAAAAGCACTTCAAAGTGTCCTCATGTCTTCTTCTTTGTCAGAGTAAACCCGTCCTGTGATGTCAATGACTCGTCAGACTGAGTGGACGGGCGTGGACGTCAGCAGAGCTTCAGTCAACATGTTGTCAAAGTGTAAAAACACAGAAAACTTCTACAGCAGCTTCTTTAGAGAACGTGGACACGGACGGCCGATGTACCCCGAGTCCTCCTCCTCCTCTTCCTCCTCCTCCTCCTCATTGTCAGGGCAGGAAGCTGCTTCTGTGGGGACCTTCTGGCTGTCCAATGTTTGTGTGGTGATGTGCATCTCTGCCATGTCAGCATGCGATTCCTCCTCTTCCTGCATTTCCTCCTCGTGCCTGCCGAAGGTCAATGTGAGGAGGTTCACGTCCTGGTTGTCCTCCCCTCCCACCGCCTCCACCTCCTCTTTATTTGGCTTGACTGCTCCTGCAGTAGGGCAGTCGGAGTCTGCAGGAGGACCTGAAGCACGCCGGCCTGATTCCGGGCTCGGCTCGTCCTTCTGAGTCCGAGTCTCTGCTGAGTTCAGGACTGCCGGCGGGGGATCGAAGACCTCTGAGGAGCTCGGCTCGGGTTTGGGCTCGGGGGATAAAGGAGCAGACAGAGATGACGAAGATGAGGAGGAGGAGAGGAGGTTCAGGCCCACCCGCAGTTTATAAGCCCCTCCGCTGCTCCCGCCTGCGTCCTCGGTCCCCACCTCCCCATCGCTCTCGTCTGATGAAGTCTGGCTGCTCCGCTTTTCACCTGCAGAGGGCGGTGTTGGTTTGACATTCAGGAGGGACAGCAGGGACGTGCTGTGGGGCGCCAGGACCACAACGTCCTCTAGGTGACGGATGGATGTCTGAGAGACAAAGACAAAGAAAGATGGAGAGATGTTAAAATCAGCGCGTCAGACTGGCGGCCCAATCAGCTGATTTTAAACAACACATATTCAACAGGTGGAAACAGCAGAAGAAGAATCAACGACCGCGTCTTTTATGTTCTACTTAAATCTCACAGTCACTGAAATCTGCTTGGTTTCGTTGGTGTTATGAGCTTTAAAGGACCCTCTGCTCTGCTAACAAGCTAACATGCTAACACATTTTCAAACTAACGCCTGTTTTTCACTGATCTGATGATTATTTCCTCGATTCAAAGCTTCATTTGTTCTATAGAGTGTCAGAAAATAGTGACAAACACCAGCATCAGCTCTGCAGAGCCTGAAGACACGTCTTCAGATGTCCTGCTGTGTTTGACCAACAGTCCAAAAGTCCAAAGACAATCACTGTGGACTTAACCGAGACAAAGACAAGCAGCAAATTCTCATGTTTTTAAAGCCAAAAGCTGAAAATCTGGGACATTTGTGCTGACAATATGTTATCAAAATATGCTCAGTGGCCACTTTATTAGGTACACCTGTTCAATCCAGTGCAATTCATGCAACTGTTACACAAAATGCCCTTTTTCATGGCTTGTCAACATAAATGTGTGCACCCATTGTGTCTACAGTCCCACAAAACAGAGAAACTCCATCTACTCCATCAGCCGGTCTAAACTTTAATTCTCACGTCTGGAGCCTTCGACGAAGTCAGTTTTTATTGGAAGCTAGTTAGGACCAAACCCCAAAACCAGTCAGACCGGATGGAATAAACAGCTGTCAGGTTACAGTTCATATCCACGTTCATCCAGACTTGCATGATATCTGCAGTAAAAGGTGTTCGGCGGGTTTGTTGGCGGCTGACTGTCTGATTCCAGTTTGTCTGGAGGAGTTCAGACAGCTTTATCACACAGATCAATATCAGCTCAACCAATCAGCTCGCGGTGAACCACAACGCTTCAAATATGGACGCTGCTGCAGAGAACGCGGACGCTTCACACACACGTTCAACCCGACATCACAGAAGATCTAAAGGATCAGTGTCAAGATGAGGGATGTCCCGATCACGTTGACTATCTGCCGATACCGAGTCCCCATCCGATACTTCTATAAAACATTATTAAACAAACTAAGAGCAAAGAACAAAATCCAGGATGTCCCTTTTTTTTTTTTTTTTTTTACCAATGGCTCTTATATTAACATGTAACTCTTATGCACAATTGTGCATGCATGCAGTGCAGTGTATTGTAAACTTCTATGAGGTAGCTTGAATTACAGTCTCCAGTCAGAACAGAACACAGAAATAAAACTAAATTTTCTTCACATTAGGAATAGTACAACATTAAAGACTCAATAGTCTAGTATTATAACAAATAGCTGCTTAACTTAAAATAGGCATCAAAATATCAAATGCAAACAAATGAGAAAATGACCAGTATTGTGTGTTTTGGAACTGCACTCCTAACTCGTATTCTCAGTGCAGTGTATTGAGGGGTCGTATCAAGTTTGTGGTGTTAAAAGCAGCTTTATCCTTCCCACCTCTCGAGATACCGATTTTCCATATCTCACGGTTTGCAATTGCATTGTTCTCGTCGTTCACTGTGAAATATTTCCACACAGCAGGCATATTAGCAGCATATGACGCGCCTCAGTGCTGCGTGCTGCCATGTTCCACGCATGCACTGTTCAGTGGCGTCCGTCAGAGACACAGACCGGCCTGTAAACGTTGGTAGTTAATAAATACTATTTTATTCTCATTTCTTTTTAATCACTAGACCATATATTGTAAATGTGATTAAAAATGACAATAAATATACATATGTATATATATTATTTATCCGACACCTGATCGGGACGTAATGTCCGAGTTCCGATCGAGTCTGCAGTCACGTGATGGGATCGGGACAACCCAAGTCAAGATCAGAGTCACCAACTCAGCATCTGAGCAAAGGGTTTCTGCACGGCGTGATGATGTCACAGTGAAGCTGACCTTTGACCTTTTGGGCAGAAAACGCCACCACTTCATCATTATATCCAAAAAATGTGTTTCCTCCTTAAAGACAAACCGGCAGAAGCTCTGGATCCTAAAACTGAACAAAACACTGTCAAACTAAACGCATCAAAACAGGAAGAGCAGCTGAGGCAGGAGGGATTCTGGTCTGAAGTCAGCTTATCGGAGCGCCGCGAGCCGCTCACACGAAGCTGCAGATCTCCTCTCTGCTATCAGGCAACAACATGTTTCCACTGGTGGAAATGTTGCTGAATCATATCAAATCACCCTTCTGGAAAAGAAGCAGTTGGTGAGCAACCAAAAGCCTCGAGTCCCTCCAAACTTCACCTTTCATTTATTGGCCATGTTCAGGTCCTGTGCGAGGGGAAACCCCGTCTCCACCTCGCCTCAGTGTGCTGCTGGAGGCAGTAAATAACTGAACAGAAACCGCGTCTTATTTCAGAAAAAAGCGTCCTCAAATCCCCCTCGCATGAGACAAACACCACAAATAATGAAAGGTTAACGGTTAGACGCCCACGCGGCTCACAGCGCTCATATCCCAGCATGCAGCGGTAAAACAGAGCCGGTGACACGAGGGAAGGTTTCAAGAGCTCTGACTAGCAACTGAACACTGGTCGCGTTAGCGTCCCGGCAGAGACGATCAGACGTCCCCAGACTGAGGACACACAGTAATTCAACTACTGCTTCAAAGTACTCCTCTCAGCAGCTCGATGGCTGACAGTCAGGATGGAAGCCTGCGAGAGCGCCGTCGTTACGGCTGCTTGTCTTACGGACATAAACGCCAACATGTCTTCACCGTTCAGCTTTTCGTCTCTGTTGTCTCAGGTGAAAACGGCGGACGGTCACAGTTCTTCCTGCCTGGCGTCAGCTGACCTCACGACGGCTCATCGTGATCGTTCTAACGTGAAGGAGCCTGAGCTCAAAGCTCGGGGCGCTCTGAGGCGTTTCTGCCTTCCCTCCAGTCAACACGCTCATCGGTCATGTGATCGATCCATCGCCATGGAGACCACGAATCCAAAACTTTACGTGACCTTTTTCTTTCTTTGAGAACAATTAGATCCCGTTATGTTCAGATCTAAACAGACTTGATTTAATAATCAAAAAATTCATCTGAATAATTTCTTTACTTCAATTGAAAAACTGACATTTGATGACTTCAGATGAAAAAGCGTATTTATGAGGGAAAAATGTGAATTCTTCTTATTCGTGGTCATGGCTGTTGATGAGTATTTCGTGTACTTCTCTGAACGCTGAGAAGCTCTAACATGGACGCCTCGGCCGGCAGCTCGGTCCTCTCCTCTGAGAACAGCGAGTACGAACATCCTCCATCCTGCCTGCCTTCGTCTCTCTTCTTCTTTCGCCGCAAGGCCGACCTCAAACATGGCACCTCCACTGATGTGTGCGACGAATGTGAGGGTTTTTTCTGCTCGAGCGCGTTTCCGCCTGCAGCTCTTTCCTGTAGCTTTACTCAGAAAAAGTTAAGCAAGAGCCGCTTGCTGCCAAACCACAGACACAATATTTGTATTGTATGTATTAACCAATAATGCAAACTGTAGAGCTGCGACTGTCAAATCTCCAGATATGACTTCAGCACTGTTCATCGTTTACTCATCTGGTCTCATCACGTCGCTCTACAGATGATTGTACTTCAAAGTGTCGAGTATCAGAAGATGTGAGATGACAGAGATGTGAAACCACAAAGATTCTTAACTTAAACAAATATGGAGACAGAACGACGCTAATTTTTCATGCTTTCTCTCCCAAATTCTCCAGATGATTAAGAGACGATGAAGACTGATGATGTCTGACTCTGCAGGGTTTGTCCCACTCTGTATTTTCTGTTCCCACCAAATAACTCACAGATCCGTCATGCTGGTTTTGAACACTACAGCAGCCGCTTCGTGTAGTCAATGACTCGATGTCGGGACGCAGTTTTTCCCTCATAAAGACCGACAGCGGACATGTTTTAAGACGGAAAATATATATATATATAATAATAATAAATAATAGATAGTAAATACTTTTTATTGTTAACTTTCCAAATGAAGTTTCCATCAGGATGTTTTCACGCACATTTTGAAGCATCTCATTCCAAAGCTCGATGGAAAAAACTTCCTCAACGTTGCAATAAAGTTCTGACGCAGCAAAACTCACACGACCAATCAGCTCTTTCCACAGAAGAAGAAGAAGAAGAAGAAGAAGAAGAAGAAGGAGGAGAAGAAGCAGAAGAAGAAGAAGGAGAAGCAGAACGAGGAGAAGCAGAACGAGGAGAAGAAGAACGAGGAGAAGAAGACGCAGTAGTAACAGTAGTTTCTGTCGCCGCCGCCTTCCTGAACGTTCCCATAACGAGTGAAAACATGTCTAGTCAGACCAACAACAGGTACGTGAAAACATGGCTGACACTCGCTGGCATGAAAGAACAGCATCAACTCGCCCAAACGAAACTAGATCCTTTCCGGCCTTCAACATTCTTCTTCTTCTACTCTTTCTATCAAAGCCATGCGTAGCGTGGCGTGTACGTCCACCTACAGCTCATCTGCTTCAGACCAGTTCATGGAAACACACCAAATCTGCATCTTCTTTGTTCTTCTTCTTCGTGACATTTCAAACATGTTGCTTAAAGTTCATTTGACAGCAGATGGAAACAGGTTTTATCGTCTCACGCTGACGTTCACTTGCTTTTCGCTCTTCCTGTACAGTCGAGGTGAACGTGACAGCATGGAATATACAATAATTATTATTAATATCAGGACTGCTGCTAAACCACAGAAACAGCCTCTGATGAATCCTTTGTTTTACCTGGAAAAGACGTCAAATTCTTTCTAACTCGATGATGAATCTTCCCGTAAAGGCTGCTGACTAATTGTTCATTTTCCACTAAAAGTGGGAAGTTTTTCAACCACAAATAAATTCACAGATGAGCTTCGAGGCGGCGGCCTGCTGCCATCACGCCGCGTGTGGCTGCCACCTACCACTTTCAGCTGTGCAGTTAAATAAAGCGTTACTAACCAGGACCAGCGGCAGAGGCCTCCTCCTCAGGCAGATGTAGCCAGCAGCGACGAGCAGGAGCGCCGTGACCACGGCCAACAGCACCAGCACGCACAGCACGGCTGCGATCGCCGGGTCTGCGGAGAGCACGGGAGGACACGTCAATCACACGGGACAGAGAGACCAAAGGTCCTCACCGCCAACACCACTGCAGCGTTCAGTGAAGGGGACAGTGACCTGTGGTCCACTGTGGACTTCAAAGAGTCATCGGACCAATAAACAAACAAACAATCTGATCACAACACGACGCTATGCTTGATATATTCAGTTTATTCTTCAATGCAATTCAAAGCGCTTTACCAGCCAAAATAAACAATAAACTATATTATATTATATATAATATTCTGATTTTTTTTCAGGTAAAATTAAAAATTAGTTGGCAAAATAAAATGTGATTCTGGAAATATTTTGCTTTTCCTCAAATAAATTATGACTTTTTTCATATATCACAACTTTATCTTATAGCATTCAGTGTTTTTTTCTCCTAACTTTACAACTTTTATTCACAAAATCTGTAAATCCTTCGGCAGCCCTGCAGACATTTTGACAGGTGGGATCAATACTATTGATAAAGGCTGCGTTCCATTTCGATGCATCAGTTTGCATGGACACTTCAAAGGACCAGAGGACCTTTAATGTCATCAGGTCCCCCTGTGCTTCATGTCCAGGCCTAAACTATCAAATTAAAGCATTTTTTCTCTGTTTTTAAAGACTGTAAATATGAGAGACGTCACGAGGACATTACAGAGGATTCAAAGTCTGCAATAACAGCGTCGACGGCGTTGACCTTTCATGGCCGTGTGTGAAAATGTCTCTCGGAGAGGATCAGAAATATTCCCACCTTAAGACGATGAGGGACACACTGACCTGTTCCGGCAGAATGGCCGCCGGCGGTGAAAGCGCACACCGGCTGGCTGTAGTTGGACTTCCTGGGCAGCACAGGGTCTGAGAAGCAGACTGAGACGCAGTACTGTCTGCCAGGACCCAGATCCTTCAAAACCTCTCGTTCCAGAAACTTGGCGGGGATCTGAAACACATTTTCACATTCTCACCTGTACCTGTCGCAGCAGCGTTGTCTTTAAAGCCGTGCGTCTGTATAAACTTGTTAATCGACTCTGAGTGCGAGCCTGCGTGCATTACCTGAGTCCCCTCACCACCGTTGGGCTGGATCCTGAGTGTGTACTGCAGAGACTCGTAGATCTGCCTGAGGTGCTCCACGGGAGGCTGAAAGTCCACACACAGGTTTGTGCCACAGGCCGTCACAGTCAGCAGCGGCGGGTCCAGGTGAGCTGCAGGACGAGGAGACGAAACAGCTGAGCTTCAAACCTCACAAAACGATGTCCTGACAGAGACGCAGTCACACCGATGTGACAGACCCACTTACTGTCTCTGATGGGCTGAAATCCTTCATAGAGCACCGGCTGTGAGGCCTGCGCTTCCAGCTGTGCTGTGATCTGCGTAGAGTAGGTCTGATGCAGGTCAGAGAAGGCCCGCGTCAGGTCGCAAACCAGCGGGTGCTGGACTCGCTCGCAGCCGGCCACCGGCAGCCAGGACGGCCACCTACAGGAGGGAAAGAAGCGGGCGTCAGGGGGTCCAAAGAGCCGACCAGTCTTTGTTTTTTTTTTCTAAAAAGTATGTTAGTGCGTACGTCCTTCTATGCAGGAGCAGCTGAGGAATCAGCTTTAAACTTCCTGCTGCAGATTAACGGAGCAGAACAGAGAAATCCACTTAGCGGTTGTTCGAGAACTTCTTATACTTTATGCCCATTCTGTGTGATCACCTCGCATTGACCTCATCTCATGAAGACAGAGGCTGCGTCCAGGGGAGTGAACACCAGAGAGGGACAGAGCATTTCTGTTCCTCTCCTCAAGGTCATCTCACCTGTTTGATCCTGCGTTCACCATGAGAGCGGCAAGAATGCAGGAATGCATTTAGGAGTCACTTATTCTCTTGCCTTGTGGCAAGAATAAACAACCTCCTCTTATGAATTTCAGACGGTGCTCCTGAGTCTTCTGTAAAACTTTTCCTAACACATTTGTTCTGAGTACAAACACACATGCGACCTACGTTTCTGTGCTCATGGCGATGGCGTAGTGGACTCCCGCGGGGGTCCCTGGTCCAGGCTCCCAATTCAACGTATGATTGAACTGGCTTGAGGTCAGCGTCACGTTGACAGGCTGGGGGAGTTTATTCAAATCTGGAATACAAACAGACAAATGCGTCCGGCGGAACTAAATACTTCAAGCCTGAAACATTAACAAATCTGGGGGAGTGGATCTGAAGAGACGGGGGCTGACCGGACCTCCCGCCTCTCAGCTCTGCTTCCCGGCCTTCAGGCTCAAGATTACATTAGCAGATAGGCAGGACACACCCGAACCTCCAGCTGACCCTATGGAGGTCGAGTTACACTGAGAGGCGTTTAGGCGCCAGCTTTTAACAAGGAAATATCACCATTATTACTACTGTTACAGTTTCTACAGTGCAACGCTGCATCAGTGGAAGCCTCATAGTCACACATGCTCGTTCTTTACTCTGATCAATCTGAGTTTCATATTTCATATTAAAGTGTATTTTTTATACTTGTATGTATACAAATATACATACATGCATGTATTTTCATCATGTAGCGAGACCTGTTGTAAGGTCCGACACCTCATGCAATCACTGAAAACATCATGTGTTCAGAGGAAGCGCCTCCAGGTGTAACTGTCACTCAGGGTCATGTGACTGAATGTCATGCACTCACCTGGCAGGACCTGAGGCAGCCACGCGAGCAGACAAATGAGCGCAGTCATGACAGCCGAAGCATCTCCGCTGCTCTGCCATCAGCCCCTCTCACCTCTGGATGCTGCTTTCACTTTCCTTATGAGAATCATCACACAGCTCAGTCACACTCACTGCGGCGTTCAAAGACACACCTGCAGGCTGGCCGCGTCAGAAACACAGACGTTACTAGAAGTTATCATAAGAACAATGCTAAGACTTCAACTGACAAGTCGTGTCAATCTAACGCACCTGATCAATACTTTGCACACTCCTGCAGCTTTCAGTCATCTTCTACATATTTATTCAACCCAGATTTTACCCTCAGTTTTCTATTTCAGCTTCTTGACTTGCGATGCTTGCTTTTTATCTCACCTTATGTACTTACTGTACTGTTTTCCACCAAAACATTAATTTCTGATTAACTTTATTACTGAAACCGCTAAGGAAGTCACGACATACTTTCACTTTGTCTGTGTACCGGTTTAGTTAGCTTAAAACACCCAGTTTAACGTTAGTTTAATCAGAAAACACTGATAAAACTGCCGTAAGTGGTAAGATAAAGCTATGAAACCTCTCTGCCCACAGACGAAAAGTCTTCATCTCAAAACGCCCACCGCCGAGAATTTAGCTAACTTCACCGCTACAACTAGCCGGCTAACGGGCTAGCACTGATTTTGTCAGCGTATAAACTCGCTGGCAAGTCAAAGTTTTTTTTAATAAATCAATGTGGAATGGGGCAAAAAGCTTTAAAATGTTTGAGAATACCACTACCTGTCCTCAGGGGAGCTCCCGTTTCTCGTCGGTTTCAGCCTCAGCGGATCATCTCAGCTCAAACTGACGAGTCGCACTGCAAACGCTCACGATGCCTTCAAGGAACTCCAGTTAAATTGTGTTTCCAGTCAGGCAGCGCTTTGTTCCCTCAGACATAAAGACAAAATAACCACAAATAGATGTTTGGATGCAGGTTGCTTTTATTGGCAGATCCAGCTGTAAAGCAACATCGCCCGTACGGAAGTATGAGGCCATCCGGAATGTGTTTGACATAAAAAAAATAATTTCGTCAAATTTAACAGTGGTAATATACAAACTAAAACAAGACACAACAAAGGATAATCAGAAGCTGAATCGTCTGGCACAATGAGTGTACACACAAAGTGAAGTCAACAGTGTTTTTAAGTTCCTCTTCATCTACTTACACATACAATTCACATGAAGATAAAAACACACATACAGCTGACAAGCTTGGACAACAAAGCTGAACAGAACGACAACATTACAGATATTACAAAGTAATACCTACATGATGAAATAAATATGATGAAAGATGTCAAAATAAACAGAATAGGCACAAACACATAAGTGAAAAGTGTTGTGTTACACAAAACAAATAAGTGCATAAAATATATATTATAATGAACGGTATACATTCTCCAGCTGTCACGTGCTGAAAAGACTACCCTGCTTTATATTTCGGGTGACAAAGAAAACACTATCACGCTTTTATTAGTCAGCTTTTGGTGCTTTCACGCTGGCTTTACAATTGATTGGAATTCATCCTGCGGTTCATGAAGGCAACGCGGATAGGAAATCACGTGACCTCGCAGAAGTTGAGGAGCCTCGTGCTCAGGGAGGGAGGCTGTACTGTTATGAGTCCTAATCAAACGTCACTGTGTGCATGTAGTCAGTATACACAAAATATATATTACATATAAAAACATGTTGTATTCTTTTGTTCACATGAATACAAAATGTGCACCAACAAGTCGTCTTGGGAGCGTGCAGCAGAAATAAGCTGACGCAGATAAAACTTTTCTTGGCTTTTCTTGATTTTGATGATTGAACTGGAACGTTTTGTCACTTGACAATGACACAACTGGTGCTGCGTTCAAAGGCTGTCAGAGTGCAGGCAGCTGCAGAGGAAACGTTCAACCGACAAACTCAACCTTCTGAACTACACTTGAATATTTCAGCTGGCGTCGTCCTCCATTACAAAGGAATATACCAACAACACAAGCAGTAACACACACCAGAGCAATGTATCATGTGTGTCTCATATATCCAGAGAACTCCTCCTCCTCCTCCTCCTCCTCCTCCTCCTCCTCCTCCTCCTCCTCCTCCTCCTGCTGCGTCTCACCATCACAGGTTCGGAGGCAGCCAGACGAAGCGTCTGCTCGCCGGTCTTCATACCCCGTCGAGGTAAAGTCTTCAGTCCTGTGGTCGTCTGACTCAGTTTGTGAGTCTCTGTGCAGGAGAGGCTCCAGATCGCACAGTTTCAAAAAGTCTGTGAGGGAGTCTCTTGTATCCTGCTCCTCTTCCTCCTCCTCTTCCTCGCATGCAGCCAGTGCTGCGAGGGTGACTGAGAACAGGTTGACATTGCCTGAGCAGTCAAAAACCTCCTCTTCCTCCTCCTCCTCCCCCTCCTCACCTGTGGTGTGTTCCTGGACTCCAGTTTCAGCGTTGAAAGAAACCTCCGCTCCTTCAGCGTTGGCCTCATCTTCATCAGGCACCTCCGCCTCCTCTGTGAAACTCCCACAGTCCCCTGATGCAGCCGGCGTCCCTGACACTTCACCAGCGTTCTCGGAGGAACTTTTACCTGAGGAAAGCTCTGCGGCTCTGTCCACGTAGAGGTGCATCCCTTCTTCTTCCTCCTCCTCATCTTC
Organism: Chaetodon trifascialis; assembly: GCF_039877785.1. Taxonomy (NCBI): domain Eukaryota; kingdom Metazoa; phylum Chordata; class Actinopteri; order Chaetodontiformes; family Chaetodontidae; genus Chaetodon; species Chaetodon trifascialis. The sequence goes on from NC_092067.1 coordinate 25,181,441, forward strand.
CTCCTCCTCCTCCTCAGAGTTAGTGGCAGGTCGTGGCGCCGTGGGATTGTTGTGCTTCCTCTGTGCGTCCATCACTGGGCTGATGGAGATCCGGTAGGGAATCGTCCTCTCTGGGGTCAGAATGTAGCTTTGACCCGTAGCCTCCTAGAGCCACAGGTGGAGGAGGGGGAGGAAGAAGAGGATGAAGATGAAACAATGCATCAAAATCAAACTGTGTTCTAGATGTTAGATTTCTTCTCTTACGTTATAAATCCTGTGACCGGTTGACTTCTGCCTTCTGATCTAATGCTGATGTACTGATGTGATAAGAGTCTGCACACACTGTGTTATTTTGAAAATCCACTGGATTCTCTTCCTGTGTCTGACTTCCTGCCCGGCTCGATCTGCTCTGCGCAGTGTGATGAAACTAAGGTAGACACACAGACGTTTCTTACCATTAGTGCTCTGGGCAGAGTTCCCCTCAGTTTACAGATGAATCCAGTGTAATAAAGGCAAAAGATGGAGGTCATGAGGGCGCTGATAACCACGATCAGAAGAGTAGCAACTGCACCTAAAACAACAGGGCCTGAAAAGACACACACACGCACACACACACACAAAATACAGCTTTATTTTCATGCACTGGCAAACTGACATCTAATCTAATCTTCAAATGTCAGTCCAGCATCTGAACAATGACGCCGTGACTCCGTCCAAACAACATGAGCTGGGACAGGTGAGCTCACCTCTGCTCGGCTCCACGATGCTCGTGAAGGTGCACATCAGGGCGGACGGCTTGGTGTGTTCGTTGTGAAGGAGCACCGTTTCCACCTGAATGCAGTACTCTGTACCTTCCTGTAGGTTTTCAAAAGTGAAGCTCCTTTTTTTAGTGACGTGAGATATCACCTGCAGGTCAAACATGGAGATAACTCGATTAAAATTCGATCCATCGGAGCCTCACCTGAGCAGAAACGATCACACTGCGTTGAGTAAAACACAGCGAGTATGACTGACACGCCCTTTTCACAGCAGATGTTCCGACTTGTCATAGCGGGAAATGCACTGATGAGTAATTACTAAAACCATGAAAATCACGGCTGCATTCCATGTAGATGAGCCAGCTCTAAATGGATTTCTTACTGTGGTTCCACCACGTTTATGACACAGCACACGGTATTCAGCATCATAGAACTGATGGATGTCATCGACCCCTGAGCTCCTGTCGGCCTCCGGCAGTGAGATGTTGATGTGGATGCAGTTGCCGCATCCAGCCAGTGAGAGTTTTGGAGGATCTATTATGGCTTGGCACAAAAAGAAAACACATCCTTTTAATATTTAATATTTCTGCTTCTTTAGGGATCGTTCATCAGAGAAAGCGCGTGGTCGCCTGTTAGCTTAGCTCAAGAGCTGCGACTTAACAAGGGCTAAAGAAAGTTCAGCTTCAGAAAAGCAGCTAAAACGAGCTGTTTGACCCACTCCTGCCTGCCATCACCATCATCATCATCATCATCATCATCATCATCATCATCATCATCATCATCATCATCATCATAATGTTGTCATTCATTAACTCCAAGCCAACAAGCCTGCATGTGACGGAGGCTCGTGTGACATACTGTCTTGGTAGGGCGTGAAGTCGAGTGTGGCGCTCTGTGCAGACAGGCTCTGGTTGTAGGACGCCCGGACGGTCAGGACGTGCAGCTCCTTGAGTTTTTTCAGGTGCAGCTGAACCGACGTCGCCGCAGACTCCGCCAGCTGCTTCAGCTTTCTCTTCTTCTCCCTGCACAGTGACAAACATTTCATTTCCTGATTCCTCTGCTGTCAGCGAGGCAGGAGCATCCTCTCGCTCGCTCAGGTGACACACCACGACGTCAGATGACATAAGAGCATGATTATCAGCTCGACTGATCCAAATATCAGGACAACCTGCGGCGTCTCTCTCAGAGAGCGTGGCCTCAAACGGACAGTGTTATCAAAGAATACAGGCAACAGTTTGATGAAAAATTAAAAGCCCATGTGCACTGTGAACCCTCAGTTCTGGACTGTGTGTCGACTCTTTAACACACATTGAATCAACAGTCTCCAGTTCCCATAGACTTCCACTGTAAGTGAGCTGGGCGGTTCTGGTTTATTCATTTTTACATTTTACTGCAGTATCACTGACACTGCTGCTGTTGACACAGTGCAACACTCCTTTTTTTTTCTTTGCTAGTTGTTTCTGTTGAACCAGAAGGAGCCGCAACCACAGGAACAAGGAAGTGAATCCTGCTGGTGGAGCTGCGTTAAAATTAGCCTGTTTTGTTTTTTTTTTTGCATACACTATTTGGACCGGTCTTGATTCAGAGATGTTCATAATGACATCACAGTTATCTTTTTGCCCGTGTGGACAGATGCAGTGCAGGACCAACATGTCTGTGAGCAGCTGTGACTCAAACATATGATCCCATTTCAACATTTGACAAATCACAATAATCCCTGCATGGACTGTGTCAGGTGTGACTGAAGGATCTGTGTCTAAGGCCAGACGGAGGAGGAAATGAGAGCCTCCCCTTTGCCCTCCTGCAGAAGAACATGTCGCCTCCTCCACACAGAGGAAGAGGAGGACACATCGAGCCATTACAGACCGCCGTGAGCCCACTGATGAGTTTGCTGCTCAGGGTTATTATTTGTCTATTTTGCTTTTAGCACTTAGCTCACTGGACACTGTACTTTTTAGCAAATGCTTCTGAAACTGAAGAAAATAGTGGATTTAATGGGACTCTTTTCAGCGGCGGATGAATCCACATTAACTCCAGTGAGTTTTTCCAGCAGCAGGATGTGAATGAGAGTCCAAACAAAGGACAGTGTGTGTTCGTGGTGATGGAGGAGCACGTCAGACGCTGCAGCCGTGAGGCACAGAGGACCAATCGCTCCGCGCTCAGCTGCCTTTTCTACGACTGCTCGAATTATCTGCTCTTTTAAAAGCATCTGCGGTCACAGCTGCGTGGCGTGAACTCTCGGTGGCCGGGAGCAAACAACGCCTCGGCCACGGTCTCTGACAGCAGAGGTTAGAGAGGAAAAGTTCCCCGCTGTCAGCGATTCCATCAGACGACGCTGCAGTAAACCACGAACAGATGAACTGACTCAAAACGTGAGCAGATTAAAGGTTGCAGCTGATCCTGGGTCAGAGATAAAAACTGAACGCCGTGTACACGCACACACACACACACACACACACACACACACACACACACACACACACGTTCACAGCAGAACCACAGCAGTGTTTGAAAGACGCTAACCAGCGTGACCAGCTGGGACCTGCGCTGCGTGTTGTCCCCCGTCTCACTTCCTGTTACCTGCCGCTGCCTCGATAATAAACAGCAGAAAGTGTCCCTGAGGACGCTTTGTCTTTAAAGAGGACTACAGACAGGCTGTCTACTCAGGGTCCATCTGCTCGTTCTACAGCTTTTGACCGTATCACACGGGCTTCATCAACAGACGAGGTTTGATCAGCTGTAATGGAAACAGTCGGTCAAACTTTCCAGAATGACAGGAAACAGCTAGCTGTCACTCAAAGCGGTCACGTCCATCACTACTAATAACTTCAGGCTTTAATGCAATGCAAACGAGTGTTACAGAGAAATTCTTACTGCTGAACAGTTCACTTTAATGTGGGGGTCTATGGGGACTCACCTTCGGCCATTCTCCATCTTATTTTACATTTTTACTGTTTTTATGTCCATTCTGCTTGTTTCTATGTGAAGCACTTGGCATGAGATTTCTTCATTATTATTATTATTATTATTATTATTATTATTATTATTATTATTATTATTATTATTACGATTATTATTTGATGATCTGCAGTTTTTGGCGCCTCGGCTTCATTTTTTAGCCACTGAAAACTCTAAATGATCGACAGTCGGCTCTCAGTGATCTGGAGATGCAGGAAAAAGGCTTTTCCACAGCTGGCAGTCGAGGTTATTTATATTTTATAATTACTTCTTGTTTGGCTCAACTTTCCATCAGCTCTTCCTGCAGAACTATCTTCAAACGTTTGAGAGACATCCTGATAACTGAAACCAGTAAACAGGCAGGACAGACATGGAAGTTTAAAACTTTAAAGATCCAACGATTCCAAATAAAGTGCAAGAAAGCGGCGTGAAGTCCAGAAAAAAGAGGCAGAAATGAAGCTTTTCTTTCAGGGCATAATGTCACAGCAGAGATTTTTTCTTTTTTAAACGTTTTTTTTTCTTTAATGAAACAAGTAAAAGGTTTAATTAACTTTATCCTCATTAAGGAAAAACGATGAATCACCTGCTCATGAGGAAAAAGAAGCTTTCCAGAAAACACGTCTGATCTCCAGGACTGAAGGTTTCATGCGTGTCTGCGCTTCGCCTCTGTCTCAGTGATAATATACAGTTTTAAAGTAAAGGGAAGACAGACGGAGCTCACTTTGGACACAGACCACAGCGCGCGGATGTGCTCAGGAAACAGCAAAAGCTCGAGTGAGTCACACCAGTTCTCCAGAACAGAGACCGACGGGACGTTTTCTGCCACTCAGAGAAAAAAACAGCGTCAGGCCGAGAGGAAGGAAACGAGAGCACAGGGAAACTACCTGAAGACCTGGTACTGCGCTCCTGGGGGGGTGTCGGGTCCGGGGTCCCAACGCAGGACATGTTGGAGGTTGACGGAGTGGATAGAAACGTTGACCGGAGCAGGAAGGGAGGCGAGCGCTGTGTGAAGACATGAACAGACACGTGACGGAGGCTGACTCAGAGCAAGGCGCAGACACACCTGGCAGGAGTCCTCACGAAGGTGTTCCGCACCTTCCCGTTAATGAACAAACGTTAATGACCGTCTGCGCGGACTCACCGGAATGAAGCAGCAACGTCAGGTGAAGGATCAGAAGCAGACAGTTCATCCTCTCACGCTCGTGCGGCTCCAGGTGGTGCGTGTGTTTCACCCTCTGCAGCCTTCATCGTCTCTGCGGACACACACATTCACACTCACTCATTTCTGTCTTTTAAATCAGGTTCACTGATTCTAGATCAGACTTCGGTCACTTCAGGCTTCAGAGCTGACCTTCTGTTAATCAGAGCTCATTAAAAGAGACTCATCTGAATATGTCCATTGTGTCTGTCCCAGTCTTCAGCTGTTGGACTAACTGACCTGCTTCTGGTAGACCTGATCCGTTTTTTGGGCTGACCCAGGAACAGTTCACTCCACCGTAAATCCAAACATACGGAGCCCTGAACTTGTTGCTCATAGGAACATTAACACTGACTACAGGTCAGTCTGCCCTCTGATGTCAGGTGGTCAGGTGTGATGTGTGTCAGCTGACAGGTGTCAGAACACCTGAGCTCCCTGTCACGGTGACTGACAGCTCGGTGACTTACCGACACTCCGGGACTGAACTCCGTCAGTGTCCGAGAAGCAAAAGTGAAATCCAGCCTGATCAGCCCGCAGTCACAGACGATCTCCTGTGATGTCAAGAGTGACGTTTGGATACTCTGAATGGCACCGCTGCTTCCTGTGACTCCTTCACAATAAAAGACTTCCTGCAGAACGTGCGGCGCAACGAGCCACAGTTAAAACACACAAACAGTGCTGAAATGGAACTGAGCACATTAATTTATTCAAGTTCTGCATTTAAAAACAATTTCCAGATCCTTTTACTTCACTCAGGTATTGTATGTGTGGTATCAGTACTTTTACTTAAGTAAACGATCTGAATAGTCTTTCAGTCACTGTACAGAAGGATTTGTAGTTATTGTTGATTTTTCTCAATTTGTGTCATTATGTTTAATCTTTGATTACTTTTATTTTTCCACACCTTCCCTGATAATTATGCACCACTTCGACTTCATCTTCTCTTGAGGATCAATATATTCAGTATCTAATATTTTATCCTTATCCTTCAGCGTGTCAGCATGAAAATCATCTCACAAAGTGGCAAATGAATACATCAGATGGCACAAAATTTCCCAAACTTAGTCACATTAAGGCGTTTTGGGATGAGATAAAGGAAGCAATGAGTTGTTAAAGGTTTATTAAATCATAGAAAGTAGTACAACATTGCCTATTTCAACAGGTCTGTGCATGCAGGTAATATTTTCCACACCATAATTAGAGCTTCTGAATGCCTCCCCGGCTTGCCGGGAAGACCATGCTTTTATTTTGAAGATCAGTTATTGAACTTCCTGTGTGAGTGTACTTACCAAACGTCACGGGGTGTTTTCCAGGCTGAGCTGTTAGTATTTTGCTCTCTCAGTGGTTCAGTGGCCACTAGAGGGCGCTGAAAGGAAAGCTAAAAGGCGGACCTGCACTGAGGTTACATAAACTGTTTGTCAAGACTCAGACAAAACCAAATCCCTGGAATATTCCTGCCAGGCCTTCAGCTCCGTTATTAGGATGAGGACGAACTTATCTTCAGCAGCAGCAATTAACTGAACAATTAACTTAGCAATTAAGCATAAACTTCACTTTCCTCCACAGGAGAAAAGACTCATTGCAGGAGTCGAGCGTCACAAACACCTGAACTCCTTCACAGAGCTGCAGAGTGACTTCTTCCTCCCCGTCACACTCTGTGGCTCCTCAGGAAACCTGTGAGGGTTTCAGGTGTGTTCGTCAAACACACAGGTGTGGCGTCGTGTGGAGGCTCAGGCTGCTCCCACTTCACATCAGCTCAGCTCCAGTGGAAACAGTGAACTCAGCAGGTTTACTGTGTGGCTCTCTTCTTCAGTTCCACCTCTTTGAAAATAGTTGTCGTTAATTACAATCTTGTTCTTATTTCATTAATTTAACAAACTCACATCATTACAGAGATCTGACTGACGTTACTATGTTTAATGGCAGTTTCTACATCCAGTGCCAATGTTTTTAAATTCCTGCTTCCTACAATGATGCTGTGATGGCAAATAAAGGATGGTTAAAATTATGTAAAAGTACTTTATTGTGCAGGAAATATTAGAATATTAGCCAAAGTCTCAGCTCATAGTCAGACCGCTCCTGGCTCCTGTCCCGTCACACTTCATTAGTTGCTGTGTTTCCTGATCTGATACTTTGGATATAAAAGTGATGTAAAAGTACAAAAATGAGGCTTTACAAAAATAAGAGCATTTTGTAAATGTTCCAGACAAACATGAAGAAATAAATGAGAATCTGTTCTGTGAAGACGATGACAACACAAGCACAAAATCACCTTTTCAAAACGTTTTATTATCTCAGTCTACAAAGAAGAACAAAGTTTGTGGATACGACAAAGGATCCACGTCGTCTTTTCGTGATAAACACATAAGCTCCAGGAATCCGCTTAAATAAGCCAAATTATATACAGATCAAACCTGCCGAGCCGTTTCCAAATACACAATCCGTTCCTTTAACAGTACACGACTCGGCCACGGGGCGCCGAACACGTCGAGCGTTATAAAAACTCAGATCTGCACAAATCATCCGAAGGCCCGTCGCGTGGGTTACACATAATCAGAGCAAACCCGGGTTTTACATTTGAGTAATTACATTCCCTGATGCAAGTACTTAAGGTGCTGTAACGAAGATCAAGAGAGGAGAAAGGAAAGGAAGTGGAGCCTCTGACACCAGAGAGTGACGTCAAACCCAAAAAACCCAGTGAGCTCATTTTCACCCATTTTGTGGTCGAGTGTTCCAGACATATTAAGACTGTGATGTGCGCTGACGGGAGCGTTGTGGCCTCCTCTAAACATCCTGTCTGAAAACCATTAGGAGGTGGCCTGTGGAGGTGTGTTATCACCCCTTCACCAGCTGGGAGCGACCGATGGCGGGTTCCTGGCCGCCTAACGCTCGCTGAGTTTCCACCGGCGTTACGGGTGAGCGAGCTCCCAGGCCGGCGCCAGCTGAGAGCGCCGGCTGAACGGCAACCAAAACACAAAGGTGTGTGAACGGTACGGACTCTTTAATATCCACACAGCGAGGGAACGCTGCACGCTCGGGCCGCATTTTCCAAAGCAGATGGCATTCGCAGCAGCTCCACACAAATTAAATTCAGCATGTTGCATAATGAAATGTGTTTCCATTCAACAGAGAGCCACAGCGAAGCATTGTTTCAGAGCAGGGCTATGGGTGTTTTCAGTCAAAGGCCCAGACTGAAAGTCACCATCCTGCTTCCACGTGTTAAAAAGTGCATTCAGTGCCGGGACGCAGCCCTGCCTGACAGTCACAGAGCAGGAGAGCGAAGAGGACGTACAGCCGCTAACACAGGAAGGCCTTCAGACTGACACCAGGTGTCACGTCAAAGCAAACACCTTTACCTGCAGAACAGCTGAAGTGAATGAAAAGTCTGTACCTCTTTCAGGAGCTTTGAGATTAGCTGCATGTGCCCTGTTTCATTCAGTTTGCTAAGAAAACCTTGAAACACGTGTTTGACAGAGTGAGGCCGGTCGAGCGGTGAGCTGACAGGGAGGCCTGATACTGATGTGGTTTAACCACAGAGATTACAGCTTCAGAGCAGAGGCCCGGTGGATGTGCTGGAGTGAAGGTGGTGTATAATTCGTGCTCTGCCGAGCTGCTAAACTTCATGGAAGCTGGACGTTTTTTGTATGGTAACATTAATTACTGTTTAAAGCTGCTTTAATCCATATGAGCAGATGCTCAGATGCTGATGAGGTGGAAAGGCTCAGAGAATCATCACCTTTGAGACTTTGCACTTCCCAGCCTTTTAGCATCTTTCAGCTAACTGTTTTTTTTGTTTTTTTTTTGGTTCACATCTGATTCACTCTCACGGATCTCAGTGTTTTTGGCTGCAAAAAAAAAAAAAAAAAGAAAAAAAAAGCTGCGATAAACTGCACAGCTCCAACCATCAGGCAGACACAGTTAGCCATTAGCTGATGAACACAGTGGAGCATTTAGCAGCTAAAGAGCTAAAGCTAAAGAGATATTACTCTGAGGAGCTGGTGGAGACCAAACCAGAGCTAAGAGGTGAGGAAATACTAGACGCACATTTGTGACGCAGACAGAAACACAGCTCTGATGCTAATGCTAACAGTGCAAATAGGCTAATGTTTGCTAACACACTAGTCAAAATGTAGAAGCTGAAATGAGTTTTAGCTTTGATAAAAAACACTTTTCAATATCAAATGCTGCAGTAAGTAATCATTCATTTCAGAATATCTCCCCCAGCTGGGGGAGCAGTGGCTCGGACTTCAAAATAGTGATTTAGAGACTTATGCGAGACGTCCAGTACGCTAGAATATTTACTGCGATCTAAAGTGGGATTTATCTGATTGATTATACTTTCCTCAGTGTTAGGCCACAGGTTGAGGAAGTTCAGCAGCCGTTCAGAGTCCCCACACTGCGTTACTAATAAAGACCAGCTCGTTTTGGGTGTGGAGTCACTGAGCAGCAGAAGTCCTACAAATACATGAACACTCGTTCTCCCTAAGAAAACCTTCTGTATACATGAAACTGTGTTAAAAGCTTCTGGATATAAATGAACATCAAATCAAATCAGGGCTGTTTTTCTGGACGTGTTGAAAAGTGGATGTTTGGGACGTAGTTTCATCTGACAGGTGTTAAAGTGTAAATGGTTTAATCTGCATTCGCTCAGTTCAGAGGAATTACAGCACAGCGACACAACAGTTATCGCAGCCACTTTGTTTCGCTGACAGTGTTTACTCACACATCATCAGCGCGAGAGAGGAACAACGCATGACATCTGCTCGCTGCCACGGAGCCCACCGTCTGATCTGATGGAGCCCACCGTCTGATCTGATGGAGCCCACCGTCTGATCTGATGGAGCCCACCGTCTGATCTGAACAAGTGTACGATCCCCAAAAGACAAATTCACTGAGATGTTGGCGAAAGGGCGATGACTGCAAGCACATGCATGCAAAGACACACCCGTGAGCTCACGCCTGTAACACACACACACACACGCACACACGCACACACGCACACACACACCCCCACACACGCACACGCACACACAGGCAGGGCAGTCTTGAATGATGTGTGGAACAGAAGTGTTGGCCGCAGTTTGTGTTTGCGAGAGCAGCTTTAACAAAGTCTCTCACAGGATATGAGCTGGAACCAGAGAAAGACATTTTTATATATCTAACTGACACTCGTTCAAACTTTCCTCTCTCATTTGGTTAAAGTGACTGCGAAACTATCCAGAACAAAAACACAAAGACGCTCAGACAACTTCTGACAAACATCTGTAGAGTGACTGAATCATGATTCTGAGAACATTTCTCTGTCACTTCCCCCTCTTCCCTCACGGAGCCCTGCCAACTTGGCTTGAAGAGCCGTGACTGCACAACCCATCCAACTCGTAAGAGAGTCATTGTTTTCATCCAAACACAGTGAGATGTGTTGGCTGGTGAGAGAGGATCCGAACCCCGGGACTCTTGTTCATTGGGCGTCCATTTTAACCTGTTTCAAAACAACTTGTTTTATTAGGCCATCTGCACTCGATGAGCCCAGCTGGAACAACGCAGCAGCAGATTGCAGCCTTCATCGCAGCGAGCCTACTGCGCCCCTCCGTCAGCTCGGACCACAGCGGACCGACGCCGTCCTTGTCTTGTTTTCTTGTACATTCTTCTATCTTTTTTGCCACGGGCAGCTCTCCTTGTATCTCAACTATAATTTACTTTTTAAAATATCCTCCACGCAGCAGACACAACAGTATCATGCAGCTCTGGCGCAGACCCCGACCCCGCTCTGGATTCTCTGGACTGCTTCCAGCCAGTGTTCGCTGCAGTCAGCTGCCACAGTACATCTTGTTTTTTTAAGATGCTCTATTGATCCCTGAGGCAGGAATTTGTCCTCTTGCTTTCTCCTTTCCCCGCAGCCCCTCATTCATTGAGACTGGACAGTGTTTCAACATGCTGGTGTTCTGCAGGACCTGCCACATGTTGCACCCATAGAAACGCTGTTAAAAGAGCAGATTATATAACCCAGACCTTCACCTGGTTTTAATCAAAGCGGGTAGACATCTTTGCGCCCAGAAATCCAGGGCTGAATCAACCATCTAGGAGGAATAAAAAGGGCTGCCATAATCGAGCAACCCCGACTCAAAAGACACAAACAAACCAGTATTTCTATGTGGAGTCCATCCCACTGCTAATCCTACTTGATTTGTGATATTTTGATTTAACACACATTTATATAAGGACATGCAGCATGTAGGCATAAGAACCAGCGAAATGTATAAAAGCTAGATTTTGACCCAGGGCGCCTTGAAAAGGCAAGTCCTCAAGCGTTGTAAACATGCAGGAGCCGCAAACAAATGTGTATTCAATCAAATTACCACAAAGTAATTGTCTTGGGGTGGCTGCTCGCTTTTCCCAGCAAAGATCTTACAGTGTTAAATGGTTTGTGGCAAGTGCTGACTCCCTGCTGCTTCGTAAGACTCTGAGTCCACCAGGATGCTCAGATTTCATCCTGGTCTGAAGCTAGAGGACGTCATCGTCATCCAGTCCGAGCTTCAGTGCTCCTGAACGCACGACCACCAGTCCTCCAAAAGGCATCATGGTGGTGGAGAGTCGTGTCTGCATGCTGGTCCAGCGGTTTCAGACTCATCAGACCGCTCAATCTGTCCTCACATCCTGTTTGGATGCGTCTGCCCTGCTCATTTCTTCCAGTTTTTCCAGTAATTTGTCAACTCAACACTCAAGAAACAACTGCAGCCATTCAGACGGGCCACAGTTTCCTCCCTCCGTCCACGCTATCCTGCTCCCCTGATATATCTGACAACACCTGGATGGGAGCGAACACCCGGCTGGCAGCTGGAAGCGGGATCTGGAACACCTTATCCCTCTTTGGCAGCAGGCGTGTGGTCTGTCTCGGATATCGTTCTGGCAGATGGCACATCGGAACAAGTCTGTCTGGACACTCGTGGCTGCGGTTCCACTTGTCACATGCTCAGTGGCGGTATGTCATCCGATCACGCCGGGGAGTTGTCGAGGCCAGATGTGAACACCCAGTGATGTGATCTCAGATGTCACTGTGGAAGTGGAAGCGTAGCATTTGTGGCGTCCAGATACCTGGTGCTTCAGTGTTCACAGAGAGGTGTTTACGAGCACGTCTGCACACGACAGAGTTGACAAGCACTCCATGTAAGAGTTATGTGTAAGAGCTCTCATGATGTGATAACCAGAGTGTACCAACATTAGCGGTGTCAACTGCGCCTCTATGAGCTCCTTTTCATCACACAAAGATGTTTGGGCACCACTTTTTAAAGAGTTTATAATTAGTAATTTGTGGATTTGTTAATAAATAATTTACTAAAGCTTTATATTATTGGAAACTGAGACACATATTTCCAATGGATTACCAACATTTGAAACTCCACTGTGAAGAGACACTGCATTGGTAACCCATTACTAGTCCTATTTATGGCTTCTACTTGATCTGTTAGGGCTTTTAATTTGAAAAATATTAAACATTCACCTTTTCAAACTCAAAATTTAGAGTTTGTAAGCACAGCAGATCATTTGCAGCTCAGTTTGACCTATTGCATGCTCTATTGACGCCGCTCTGAGAATCAGTGTCGAAGTATTTTGGGTTCCACACTCTGGATTAAGCAACAAAGATAAAGCTGCAGACTTTGTGACAGCAGCTGTATTAAATTTACACTGACTACAAATCTGAGCACTCAGCTGCTTCCTTGCTGAACTACCGGAAACAAGCGGAGCGAAGTCAACTGTCCGACCTCGACTGACTGCCGACTTTTCACCAAACGTCCTCAGGCCAAACCCACTAATAACAAGATTTATATGCAAGGATATGTGGCCCATTGTGTCAGGAGAAGGTTTGGAGGATGACAAATTAGAGCCATGATATAAAATTCTCATAGTGCAGCTGTTTGACACCACACCGGACTAATCTGAAGGCCGGGACTCTCGGACCACTCATGGATGGACATTGCTGGACTCACGGCTCGCTGTGTCTCAGACTCGTGCATTATGCTCTAAGGGTTGTGTTTGAATTCATCTGACCAAATCACATGTTGGTTCCAGCTTTTGGATTTGTAAAGCTTTAGTAAACAGAACCATTTATAAAACCATCAGTTCCTGCTGTAAACTCTTTCTAAAGAGTGCCTCGTTAAATTAGAGTATTGGGTGCCTGAAGTGGTACCAACATCTGGAATCAGAACAAGGATATTTATGCATGTAAACACACTGTATGTCCGTGGTGTTGAAGCCGCTGTATGTGCAGCAGTTCGCCTCAAACTGGAGCAGATCAGATGGGTTAGTACAGCTTTCTGGTTAGCAAATCATCACTACTGATGTGATGGGGTAAACCCAAAATATGCTGCAGTTACGACTCAAAGTTGTGGCTGGTGTAAACATTGCCAAACCCTGTGTGTGTCTGCGGTAGGAGTGCAGAAACTTCTGAGCAGTTTCTTTCAGGGAAGGAAAACCAGCAGCGGGTGTGTAGCCCACATGTGAAAGTTCTGAAGTCAATAGTCTCCTTGAAGAAAATGCATCAGGGCGAGAAAGATGTCAGCCTCTCTTGAGACATTGTTCAAAGCCACGTTTAGGCCAGAATCCAGCAGCCAGTCATACAAAACCTCAATATATTCCACAGAGAATATGTCAGATGTGCAACTTTTCCTTCCAAAAGAGGAACAAAAAAACATCCAGCTGTGTTCTGTCGCTCCACGTGATCGCGTCATTGGTCACTGCAAACATGTCCGTGCCCTCGAGTGGAACTTGTCAGTAGACAAAAGTGATGAGCAGGTTGTCCAGAGGCTCTGCAGCCGGCTCAGCGGGGCCTGCAGGCTCATCAGGAGCAGCAGAGGATGGCAGAGCGAGGGGCAAGAGCAGGTGGGGGAAGTGCTGAGAGAGGTCCTGAGCAGGAGGTCCAACCACAGTGTATGCCTTCAGGGCTGAGAGCCCGTTGAGCACTGCTACATCCAGAAAGGTCATGTGGAAGGAGGAGGAGAAGTCAAAGGAGACGGCCTCCAGCTCTGCCTCAACCCCTGCTGCGGGGGAGATTGTGATTTCCTGGTTGGGGTATGGAGCTTCTGGCGTTGCGCTATGGATCCTGAGGGTCTGTAGACCAAGCAGAGCCAGGTACTGACTGTCCATTGGTTTTATTCCACAAAAGGACAACCGCAAATGACCAATCATGCTCCGGTTCAGTAGCTCCTCCAGAACCCAGAGCTCCTTCACCCAGACGCTGAGTCGTCCAGGCTCTCTGAACCCAGCAGGGGGCAGAGCGGAGCGCAGAACCGTGTGGCATCTGCACAGCGTGTTGGCCAGAGCCTCGTCGCAGTCCTGGACGGGTGTGGAGCAGCTGCAGTTCCGCAGGTTGTAGCCCGGGGGACCGATGTCGAACAGCAGCGTGGTGTTGACCGGCAGAAGAGGTTCAGGCGTGGGGGCAGAGCTTGTTGTCTGGGTGATGGGGGTCAGGAAGAAGAGCAACCACAGTGACCGCGGCAGGGCAGAGGAGATCGTGTTTGGAGACATCTCCATGGAGTTCAAACAGACTACATCTTCACCAGGTGGAGAGACTGGGGTGTAGAGAGATGGAGGAGGCTGGAAACAGACAGAAAGAGTGAAGTTAGCATGTGCTTACGCAGACAGCAGTGCTACGACCTTCAAGCTCTCTGCGAGCCACTGCGGCGCTGAGAAGCTTGATTTTGACTCTCCAAACTGAACCTCAGCAGCACCAGACGTTTACTCACCGCCGTGACTCACGGCGCTTTAAAAGCACATGACACACAAAGAAGGTCTTTCTCGCGCTGTGCCCTGCAGTAACCTGCTTCTGCTTTGCATCTGTATTTTTACAGCGAGCTGAGGCCAGCTCAAGACCAACAGCCAGCTGAATTCAGCTCTTTATTTCCAGTCCAGCCCTGGCTCACACACACACACACACACACACACACACACACACACACACACACACACACACACACACACACACACACACACACACACACACACACACACACACACACACACACACATAATTGAGCCACTTATTTCTTGCTCTGCACTTTTACTGGGGAGAGTCCTTCCAGGCCTCAGGCTACTGTGGATGGCGAACGGCTGCTTATAAAAGCTCCTGCGCCACGCTGCGCTGCGGTGAAAGAGGCAGCGGCCAGCCACAGTAAACGTTGAGGAATAATGAAACACTGCTCTCTTTATTTCCTCATTCTGGAACGGTGGAAAAGTGGACTGAATAAGCAGTCTGGACTTCCAGAGTCAGCTTTTCCCCACTCTTCTGTTTCTTTGAAAGAGAGCAGGACTTTCCAGTGTTGGGATTGGACAAAGTCTGCTTGACTGTCTAGAAACACGTCTGGAAATGAATCCATGTGATGCATTTGGTAGCACAGACAGCACGTTGGCATTTTATTTACACTGATTTCTCACTCTTTACTGATGAATCCAAGCACAATATGTTCTGAGTCAATGTTTTAAAGAGTCTTGTCACCAGGTGTCTGTTTTTCTACATTTGTCAAAGGTGCAGAACTCCTCTCACCAAAGTGGAAGCATCTCCTCATATTTCTTGATATTTATATATTTTTATACCGACAAATATATTTAATATTATTCCTTCCACAGTTTGGAAAAGATGTTGAGATGTTAATCCATCAACAAAGATATGAAGTAAAACATCTGTTTCTTCAGCCTTTTTTATTTGGTAAAAACAAGACAACGTATAAAAAGTGAAGGAGGGTTTAGCCGTTCTGTAGTGTCTCTGTCTGCAGTGCTGCAGCTGCTAGCACTTATTATAAAGACCTCTAGAATTAGACAAGAAGCAGCAACAGAACGTGCAGGACGAAGCATTTCCAAACAGGCTGGAGGTGTCTGTCTGTGAGGAGTCTGGACATCAGCCTCTGGACTGTCAGCAGATGCTAAAACAAAAGCTGAACACACGATTCAAAGCAACCCGAGCTCAACATATCACACCTTTCCTCCTGTAATATGACTTAACTCTTAGTGGACAGTGACTGAAAACAGCTTCTGAATAACAGTCCTGTTCTGTAATTTAAAGCTGCAGGGCGGCAGCTCGGAGGCTTCTGATTGGCTCCATTTCACCGCGCTGTAGTTAACGCACCCAGGATTCGCTCGTCTGGACTGAAGTGACTTAAGTCAGTCAAGTCTTCCTCACTCATGTGAAACTGGACTGCAGATATTTGGCATATATACTCAAACAGTCAGCAGGTTTACAGAACACAAGCATTCAGTTTGAGGTGCCTCTGCGCTGGGTCTCCAGGAAACGCTTCCCTTTTCTCTCCAGCCTGTTTACTAGTCACACGGGACGATATTTATAGAAATGTTCTCTGACTTTATTCCAGATTTCTTTGTAAGATCTTTTCCCAGAATGTGATAAAAAACCACATGGACAGTGAGTGTGCAGAGGATGAAGTCAGCCAGTTTCTGTCCAAATGTAGCTCAAATTTTAACTGAATTTCTTGTTTATTTAGGTATTTTGAATCCTCCAAACACACGGCTTCAGTGAGGCTGCGACATAGTCAGACAGTGAGGAATAATTCAATTTAAGGAGTCACGTTGAGGGGTTAAACTACAATTTGGCTCTAAAGGCCCATTTCTGATCATGACTGCTATAAATAAGCTTCCCTGTGGTTGGTTTACAGTAGCAGCTGCCCTCCATACACTCAGCCCGTCCTCTCCGTCCTCCACCGTCTTACCTCACTGCTAATATTAGTCATCGCCTTTCCAGCTGTTCCCAGCGCCTTGCTCTCCCACACATCATATCAGTCATCTTTCCATTTCTCTGTCCTGACTCCCTCCATGAGCCCTTTCTTTCTCCTCATCTCTCCTCTTTTTTCTCTCTTTTGCTTTCCTCCCCTCCATCTCCATCTCTGTAATCCCTGCAACAAGCTCCAGCTGCAGGACCGGATGCTGGGAGGGAGGGCCGAGAAGATGAAAATCGACCACTGAAAACACATTCCACAGATTTTAATTCCATTGTCTCCTCTGCAGTAGACACATGTCAGAGACGCAGACTCACTTCTAAAGCCGACTCTGATCCTGTTTGTGAAACAGGGTGGGAGTGTTTGCATGTTTGTGTGAGAGGGATGAGCGCGAGGTGGCCGGCGCTCCACACGGCTCCGGCTTGTTAAAGGAGAGGCTCATGCATTCCTCTGACATCATGCTCCACCGCAGGCACCCACCCTAATCCTCCCTTCCTCTCGCTCTACACCTCTCACTTACAGTCCCTCTCTCCCTCCGTGTCACCCATCTCCTTTCAATGTCTCTCGCCCCTCTCCCTCTCTGTCAGCAGCTGCAGCTCCACACACGACTACAGAGAAGTTTCCCTCCATTTCAACACGCAGCGCGCTGAAATGCTTCACGCTGGTTATGACTGTTTAAAAATGAAATGCACTTGAATTTTACTAGCAGAACTCCATAAAAACAGCGCATGAAGAAATGAAGCATAGTGTCCTGATGACTCAGGGAGCGCTTCCTGCTTCACATGTTAACAGTCTATAAACCATCCAGTGATGCAGAGCCGAGGTCCTGCACAAGCACGCAATCACATCTCATTGTGTGAAAGTCCTGCAAAGATAAAGTTCAAAGATTTGTCTGTTGCTGTCAGCCACAGACGCCCCTCTCGAACTGAAATCATTACAGGTAAAGAACTTTTAATGCACTCTTTCCTTGATTGATACCATAGTGCTGCTGTCTCTGTTTGTTATGTGTTTGTTAGCTTAGCTTAGCTTAGCATAAAGACTGGAAACAGGAGGAAACGGTTAGCATGGCTTGTTCCAACCTTCAGAAACACCTTCTGTACACATTAGCTTCTCTAAAGCTCACCATTAACATGCTGCACCTCACGTGTTCTTACACAAGCAGAACAGTACAAACACCTGTGGTCTCAGGTGTGCAGCCCCCGCCTCCAGCAGACAGGTGTATTTGTACCGTAAGAAGCTTTTTCTGGCGCTTTACAACCGACCTCTTCCTGTCGCTGTCACCACTTCTTCTTTTAAATCATTAAGATTTGAGCCTCTCAGATGGTTTTCAGTAAGATTCTGTAAACTGTGCTGTAGCACGTTCCCTGTATTGAAAGTTTGGACCTGGACTGAAGCACCAGCACATCCCTGACTGGAAACATGTTTTTCTTTTGTCATTATTGTGAACTCAACAGTCTCATCGCCTCTGAAGATGACCTGGAGAACTTGTTAGCTAACATTAGCATTCATATGGAGTCGTGTCTAGTCTCTCCTTTAGCTCTGTTTTTGGTCTCCACCATCTCCTGAGTGAAATATCTGCTCTTCAGCTGCTAAATGCTGCTCTATGTTCCCCAGCTAATCCCTGACTGTGTCTGTCTGCTGTTTGCTGCTCAGCGGGTCGTTACAGTAGCTTTTTACAGCTTGAAAAACAGCTGTTTCGCTATGAGAGCTCTGAGAGTGAACCAGAATAGTTAAGTTTTACACCGTACAGCTGAACAATGAGCTAAAATTCACCACAAAGCCCCGTAAAGCTGAGCAGAGCTGCAGACTCAGGTGACAATGCTCCAGAGTTACAGTACCTTTCACTGTCATATTCTGTCCATACTGTCACTGGATCCCTGCTAAATCAATTACAGCTGCTTTAAATATTGAATTATTACTTCATAAATGCCTCAAAATATGTAATCATAACTAAATATTTGAATAGGTTTCAGTGCATCCACTGTTTATTCTGTTTGTGTCTGTCTATAACCCCTTTACAAATATTTAGTGGCAGCTGCCTTCATGTATTTCCTTGCTTTCGGACTTCAGGCTGTTTACTTTTATTGACTGTTGTACAGTAGGATAAAGTTAGCAGGCCGTAAAACAAAACTCCAGAGTCTCATAAGCGGCTAATCTCCAGACCACTCTCATTAGTTTGGTCCCATAGAACGAGAGCAAAACTTGATTTTCCCAAAGTACTCCTCCTGGTATGAGCAGGACTGTGACTGGCTGCATGTCTACATTCAGAGCGCAGCGCAAACAAATCTGATGAGCTTTTACATTAAACTTTGATTACATTAGACTTTGATTACATTAGTGTAATTTAACTGTATCTACAAACATTTGATGCAGGTATATAATCTATACCTGACTCAGGTGTCCTAAAACAGCTCAGAGTGGAAATCTCATGAAACATGAAAAATGTCTTAGAACAGAGAGGAAAATGTACAAAGGAGAACACCACAACACCCCCCACCCCACAGCTTCTAGCAATCCATAAAACAATGGCAGGAAATTAAAAGAAGAAGTGTTGAATTTTAGCAAACTGCAAACAGCATGGAGGAGGCTGAAGGGGGGGCTGTCCTGAAGCCCCTCTCACCTCACTCACCAGCCGGCCAGTTACTCACCATTAAAGCATTAATTCACCAGCTCTGTCTCGACTCACATCTGCTTCAATCACGCCATAAAAAGTGAGTAAAAAGAAAAAGCTCCTCCAAACAACAGACTATTTCCCTTGGTTTCACTCTATGTTTGCCCCCCCTCCCCTAAATGTTTGGTAAAATGTCTCCCAGTGATTTGGGTGAAGTGCCCCTCACAGACACCCACTGAAGGCCAGTCAGAGCTGCGCTGGATGAGCAGCGCTGTTCATTTTCCGCTCAGGCAGCAGAGCCAGATGTGCGGTTAGTCTGACAGATTACATCACATCTCAGCTGCCTGAAGCTTTTCCAGCACTCATATGACTCCAATCAGAGAAATAAAACCGGATTAATTTCCCACACCAATCAATGTCAGGCTGGGACACAAACGTCTTCATTTACAGCTTGTACTGCAGCGGCACACGTGCTGTGAACATGCAGCAGAGAAGGAAGAGACGCAGCGCGTCCACATGTGCTGCCACATGTGGGGGTGACGGACTTACGTGGGCCGCTCAGCGCTGGTTAAGGTGGCATGCTGCTGCCGTCTGGTTCCAGGCTGATGCGTCCAGCTTCCTCACGCGGCGAGAGCAGCAGCAGCTTCCACATCTGTGTGCAGGCTGAGTGGAAAGCCTCAGGAGTCTGTCTGACAGCAGAGGACAGGGGGACAGACTGTTAGGACGGACGCACTTTCTGCAGACTGAATAAAGACATTTCTCTTCAGACGTGACAGCATGACAGGCTCCAGCTCTCTCCTCATCTTTTTCCCATTCCCTCACTCCCCACTCTCCTCCTCTTCTGGGATCCGCCTCTCAGCCTCAGAGGCGGACTGCATGTGCATGCTGCCATCTTGTGGCCCTCAGTGCTGCTGACATGACTGCAGGGAGCTGTGTGTGCATATGACTGAATACCAGCAGTCTAATGACAGTTTGGCCTGTGATTTATTTTATTTATCTTCCATTTAACCAGCACGTTTTCCAAAAGAGGGACCTGGTCCTGAGGATTGGTAAGATCGGGTCCAAATGTGGGTATTTTTGAGGGATTGTACATGAACTCGAGGTGCGTTTGAGGGTCAAAGACAAGCCAATATGGAAGATGAGTTTCCAAATCACAGAGCTTTAATGAAAGTGACATGGCACATATTCCTAAATTCATTTTCAAGTTAGCAAACAGCAACCTGAAGCCGTGAAATATCCCAGCTTGAGATGAAGGGGTGGCAAACAAACAATCATGCACTGTGATTTAGGTAAACATACTGTATCACTATGAGCTGGTATTTTTCCCGTGTATGTGCCTCAACAAGCCCGTCTCCTAGAGACTGTGTTGAACAGGAAAACGACTGCTGTTGGTTTCTGTGTGTAGATGGTGAGCGTTGATACTGAACATGTCAGTGAAATGTTCACTGACAGCACATTTCACTTCTTTCCCATCTTGTAATAAAATACGTGCTGAGGCTCCGTCCAAGCTTTTCTGTTCAGGCCATTCTTTGTTTGTTTGACTGCATTAACATTTAAAGAAAGCAGGAGTTAACCAGGACCGTCTCACTTCACTCTAACTCTTACCACAGCTCAGTGGCGGATGCAGAACGTGATAGATGGGCGGGCGTGGATTAAGTCTGGACGGGCCTGATCACCACTTCGCCAAAAGGTGTAATCCCCCGATTATTATTATTATTATTATTATTATTATTATTATTATTATTATTATTATTATTAATAAACTGGGCTGTTAAACATGCAATTTAAATGGAGTTTGAAGGAAGGATGGCTGGAGTGGAGGAAACACATGTGAACGCAGTTTATGCACCTTTACTATTCATGAATATCTATATTTTAAACTGCAAAAAGAGTTCATGCATGCACCTCCATGCCTTGAAAAATGAATTCAGTCCACGGTGCTCTTCTGTCGGCTGTGCTGTCGGCGATTTGTGCTCCTCTTTACAGCCAATAACAGAACAACGCCTGGACATGAGTCATAACACAGTGCTTTCGATAACCTAACAGCGGATCTGTGGGACGGTGGCGCTGGGTGGAGAGACACCGAGCGCCTAAACGGCTTGTGTGGAAGCTGGTGTGGAAGCTGGTGTGGAAGCTGCAGGCAGGGTGCTGACAGAGATCCGAAGTGTTTCACACTTTGTATGTGTGTGGCAGCACCAGAGACCCAAAGAAGTGAGTTTTTCATAATATGGGACATAACTGTGAAAATCGTTTTATTAAATTTTTTTTATTTGAATTTCTGATTGGGCAGGCAAGCTGTCAATCTGGGCGGGCGTACGCCCGTAGCTCCGCCCCTGCCTCAGCTTTTGGGTCACTCTTTGACCTTTTATGCACACATTTGCACACTTGTGGTGATAAAGATGTCGCTGACAGCCTCCTTTGTCTTTGTGGACATGATGGGTGGAGCTTTGCTTTCTGAAGACGCTGTTATGACTAAAAACACTGTAAGGGTTCAGTTTGACCTCATGAAGCAGGACAGAGAGCGTGTGTGTCCCTCCTCCTTCTCGAGCAGGACGCTGTTGTCCCTTCAGGACTTCGGGGTTGAGGTGTGAGCTGAGGTCGCGCTCAACAAACTGTTCATATTTGCGCAGCAACAGCTGTTGCCGGTAGCAACTGAACCAAAAAAATGAGAGGGTGAGCAGAGCAGATGGAAAAACTGGCTCTGGTCTCTCTGAGGCAGTGAGATCACTTCCTGTTGGGTTCCCATGTTGGCGAGGACAGACAAGATGGCAGCCAGGGGCAGAGCTGCCACACCAGAACACCCAACAGTCCCAGAACCTCGATGCTGGGTGGAGGCACAGACGGCAGCTGGTGCATCACTTACTGCAAGACTCGCAGAAAAGTCAGACGGTGATTTTGTTCTGCGAGGACAGACAGCAGGCGGCGTGGGGATGTATTACCGCTGCTGCTCGTTGTCCTCTTGAGAACCTTCAGTATGTGTCCAGGTCCTGTCCTGAAGGTCCTGAGGTTGAGTCCCTGCACATGACCAGTTCTTCTCTGCGTCTGAAGACCTGTGTCTGTGATTCTCTGCTGGTGA
Source organism: Chaetodon trifascialis (assembly GCF_039877785.1). Taxonomy (NCBI): domain Eukaryota; kingdom Metazoa; phylum Chordata; class Actinopteri; order Chaetodontiformes; family Chaetodontidae; genus Chaetodon; species Chaetodon trifascialis. Next base: position 25,203,738 of record NC_092067.1, read on the forward strand.
TCATCTTCTTTCTCTTCTGGCCTGTTGTCCTCATTCAGCTCGGGTCATTCCTCAGCTCGGGTCTTCTTTCTCAGCAGCCTTCATGTCCTCACTGGAGCCGGCTGAAGCAGTGGGAGAAGGAGAAGCTCCTGGGTGGACCTGTGAAGGTTTGACATGTCCGTCCTGTCCCAAGGGTCCTGGTGGTGAGTCCATGTTTGTGACAAGGTCTTCATCCACAACAGCAGAGCTCACTTCATGATGCTCCGCTGGTTGAGATGGGGGACAAAGCTGAGGGACCTTTTTTGGTCCCTGGTGTGTTGTCCTCATGCTCCACATGATCTAGAGCTCAGGTCTGCTTTGACTGCATCCTGATGTCCTCACTGTAGCATACTGAGACAGCAGGAGACGTCTCTTTAGGAGAATCAGAGGAGTTGCTGCTTTTTGACTTGACAGCGTCGTCCAACGTCTCAGCTCCTCCACGCAGACTTCATCCTCTTCTACATCTTGCTGTTGTGTTTATTCTCTTCTGTCCTCTCACAATCACAAGACTGCAGTTTTTCATCTTGGTGGAGGACACGTCTCTCAGAGATGGAGATCCAGGTTCTGGATCCTCCTTTTTGTTTGATGGACACTGTCTTCCAGACAGCTGTGGATCTTCAATCGGAGGTAAAGTTTTTGTTTGCTTCTTGATTTTTCACCAGCTCTTCATGTGTTTCTGTAAAGTAACTTTGTCGGTCCTTCCTGAAGGCGACTGTTTGCCTCTGATTGAGCGTCCAGCTTCGCTCCATCGCTCCGGGTCTCCTCCGCTGATCGTCTTATAATAAACTGCTCCTGAATGAACTTTTACACATTCAAATTTTAATATTTGTGCACTGAACTCCCTCTTTCCAATCACAATGGCAAAGTAAAGCTTAAGTGAATCCATCTCCTCATATTCATTTCTCACAGCTCTACACACACACACACACACACACACACACACACACACACACACACACACACACACACACACACACACACACACGTTATGTCCAATAACTCGTGGGTGCTATTTGGTCTCACTATTATATATATATTATATATATATTATATTATTTATTCGTCTCACACAACACACTCTGGCTTCCTCTTCGTCATACACTTCATTTTTATGATAAGCCCTTACACTTGCTACTGTAACCTGAGCCACACCTGTCGTGACCCAACACACAACAACGTACACGTACACACACACGCGCACACACACACACACACACACACACACACACACACACACACACACACACACACACACACAGTATTACCACCATTGACTTCTTACTTACTTCTTGTAAATGACAGCTGCTTCTCAGAATTTGTTTTCTCTCTCTCTCTCTCTCTCTCTCTCTCTCTCTCTCTCTCTCTCTATCTCTCTCTCTCTCACACACACACACACACACACATACACACACAGAAGTACTTTTTACAGACGTTTTGTAAAATGTTTGTTGTCGCTGTGCTTTCATTTGTGTACATATGTGTGACTTTGAGCTGCCACACAGGACGTCACTGCACAGAAAAAACCCCAGACTTCAAATCTACAGGAAGTTTCAGGGTGAAACTTCCTGTAGAGGAATTTGGTGGAACCAGTGAAGACGCAGCAGAATTACTGTAAAAGTCAGTCTGAAGTGAACCACAAAACATGTTCTTCAGTCTGGGAAGCTTCCTGTGCTTCGATTGAAACAGGAAGTCGTCTGCAGGCAGGATTTGTTGTTGATCTGATCTGTTCTACCAACAGCACCACCTCCCAAAGTCTCATCAATAACCAGCTCAATAAAAAAGAGTTATAAGACGAAGAAACGACGGCTGGAACTGAACAAAATGTGACCCAGGTTAGAAAAAAGGGATTTAGGATGGACAGTAGATAGAAAACAAGACTAATAGACGCTTCAGGATGAGACTCAGGATAGACTGTAGATTTATTATGTTTAGATGTAAAACAAATTAAATTATCCAAAATGCTCCTTTTGTTACTGTCAGTGCGCCTGAAATCTTAATGTGCAGACGCTAAATAAAGGAGGAATTGGAAGTGGAAGTAGCATAAAATATAAAAAAACTTTAGTACAAGTAGACTCACTTGCACTTAAAGTAACTTTAACACCCGTGCTGGAAACTCACAGTATCTACAGTTATCTGATACTACTTGAATATTTTATGCAGCTGTACTTATTCTACTACATTTATCTGATAGCTTTTACATTTAGATTTTCTGCACAACAAATAAAATACAACACACAGTAAAGAAATCACCTGAAAAGCTCAGGCTGCTTGATTTCCTTTAAAAGTGGTGCGGGTCTCTAAGTTGAGGAAATGTTTGGGGTGGTGGCGGGTGGATGATTTAAGCATGCGTCCAGATGTGGACGACATCAGAGCTGATGTGCACATCTCTAATCTGGCAGCATGCGGGTGAAGCAGCTGTTGACCATGGCGGCTCCTGCTGGAGGATCGAGGGGTCAGCAGTCAACGTCCACACAAAACAGAGCGACCAGTGAAACAGGTTTATCTGCAGCCACGAGAGCGCGCGGTCATACATGAGCCGAAGGGTCGAGCAGTGAGAGGAAGTGACTGAAACACGTGAGGAAGACGAGTGCAGCTGCCAGCAGCTCTGAGACACATGAAAACCATTCCGGCCTGCAGAGGTCAACGTAAAATCCAACATACCTCCCACACAATGAGACGTCTCCCTCCTCTTCACCCTTTCAGCTCCCGCTCTCTAACATCCCTCCTCTTCGTCTACCTTCATGTTTGCTGCGACGAGCTTCCAAACCTCCGAGCAGCCGAGCTGAAATTCCACACTCCAGCTAAACAATCAAGCTGGCCATTGAATACCTCCACCCTCCTCTCCTCCCACTCTATTCTCCTCCAGCCTGCTCTCTCTGCTACCCTCTGTTTTTCTCCGTAACCATGGTAACACCACCAGTGTGATTCATTATGTGTGTGTGTGTGTGTGTGTGTGTGTGTGTGTGTGTGTGTCTCCAGCTGAGCCCATATTGGCCCAGCATGTGGCCTTCATCAGGGTCCAGCATCATCATCCGACAACAAAGTTGTCCCAGGGGCTGCTCGAGTTTTGACCCCTCGATAACACGTCATAAATCAAGAACTCTGCAGTCAAATTATTCCTGAAAGTTTCCTACTAAAATAAATACAACTTACCACAGAGTACTGCACAGCTGAGTGAGTAAAAATAAACAAGTGCAGTAAACATTAGTCATTAAAATACCTCGGGTTATATAAGCATGACTTTACAGAACTTACAGGCCAGTAGAGATCATGGCAAAGCAGCAAAGAGGTACTTTTACTAGAGTATATGTACTTTACTTGAGTAGCATGTACTTTTACTGCACTATTTCGATGAAGGTTCCTGTTACTCATTACTCTGAAGCAGTTTTTTCTGACATGTGAGGAAGACTGTCACAGTGAACTACACCTCTTACGCCTGTCAAAGTGCTGGTTGTCAACAGGTGAAACATCCTATTCTGCACCTTCAGAAAGCACCTGACTACGAAGGACACTGAGAACATCGTCATCATCAATGAGCAAGAGAGCATATTGTAAAAGCTTACTCTGTTTTAATCTTCATCACTCTTTGCAAACTTTCACCGTCCATCCTGAGAGCGCGTCGAGGCACGCAGACATTTATTCCAGATAAACACTTTCAGTGAAGTTGTCTCTGCCTGGAGGTGAGCTCCTGTGGTTACAGGACAAACTGACCACAAGTCATCTGATGTGGACCACAGCTGCATAATCTCTGCAATCAACCGAAGACTTTTTGTAACAAAATCCAGTAAAATGCTTTGACAATGACGATAAAATCATCCATCAGTGCAGCCAGAGCCTTGTTTCCTCTCACACATGCAGTACTTTACTGTACTCCATTAATCAATAGACCTGAAGTCCTGTTCAACCAGTTTTTGTCCAGTTTGACTTCAAAAACCTCCCATCAACCACCTGTGAGAGCTGAAGCGACAGGTCCTGCTCTGAGGCCGTGCTTCAGGTACGGCGCGGCCGTCATAAAGGGGATTTTGTTGCCAACAGCTTCAGAGGTTGTTGAGTGAATAGTTTCTATCTATTCATCTATTCGTCACGTCAGACGTGTTTGATATCGTTAAGGCTCGTGAACGTGTCAGATTCTGTCGTAAGCATAACCTGATTTTCAGGTTTGCTTGACTTCGCTCGAAGCAGCAGATTTTTTTTTGCTCACGCTGCATTAACGCGTGTTGTCAGAGATTATGTGTGTGGTCCGTCAAAGTGAATATAAATGACTAATATTTGGGAGTGTGTGTGATAAAAACAGCAAATGGTCCCACTAGGAAAACTGGATATTTTTAGCCACCAACAACAAATAATTAGCAGATGCTAACACGTTAAGCTAAGATGATGAACCAGGTAAACTGTTAATGCCACCATGTTAGCATGCTAATGTTAGCATTTAGCTTAAGTAGCCTCACAGAGCTCCTGGTGTGGCTCTCTCCGGTGAAAAAATGTTAAGAATCTAAAAAATGCAGCCACATATTGTTTATAAGCGGCATCGTGCTTTCTGCTATGCCTCTATTCACACGCACATTCAAATGTTTCATACCTAAAACACAAAAGAGGAGAGCAAGTGCGGACCTGTCTTTCACCCTTGAAAAAGTCTGTTTGCATAACTGTACCACTGTTTGAGATTCAGAGACATCATCAAAGCCCATGGGATGATCTGAAAGGCTAAGTAGATGCTCCTTGACACAGAAATCTACTTCACAGAGACGCATCCCAACTTTGTCACGTCCAATGTCGGTTATTCTACATTTCCACACATCCTCTGTCATCAAATGCAACACTTACACAATTTGCCAAGCACATTTGATATTTCTCTTCAGCGTCATCTGAGCTCATCCATTTGTTATTTCCTCTTGTGAAACACGGTGCCAGCTCATTTTTTGTTTTCGTCTTTATTCATATCGTGGTGCTGACTAAAAGTGAGCACTGCTTCCACTTTCAGAGTCAAAACCAGTATCTGGTGTTATAATTTGTTTGTCTGATTGTGCTGTAAGTCTCACCTCTGTGAAGTTCACTGAGACTTTATGCAGACTGAGACTCGTGACTCATCTCAGTCATTTTCTGGTATAATGTGCCGTGTCCTGCTGTTCCTCATCATCACAGCAGGCAGTGACTGTGGCTGCTCCCCTCCTCATACGAACTCACAGAATGCTGTCCATTGTCACACTGATATTAAGTAATCTGCCACCCTTTCATAGGCACTTCAGCAAAGCAAAGGAAAAGTCTGTGAGAACTTTGCCTGCTTTGAGCAGGAAAAACAGTTGTCTCCCAGGGTGTCAAATATCAACGATTTGTCATGCCCCTAAACATGTCATACGGACACACATTGACACCCTTTAGCACCAATATAAGATGCACTGGACTTTCAGATAATTCCAATGTAAACCTGTCTGGTGTAGTATAAACAGTGAACCGGTCCTTAGAGGGTAGAGCTGGGGGTAAAGCAGTGGGTCTACATAAGACCTTCACCCAGGAGACATCAAAACCTAACCAAGTAGTTTCAGAGTGCAAACATAACCAAACTGAGAGCGTTGCACCACCCCCTCACTGGGTTTACATTGGAGTTGGTTGACTGTCTGGTGCGTCTCATACAGATAATAAAGGTTGTGACCTTTCCAGAAAAGAAAAATAAAACAGTATGTGATAACCTGGTAATCCTTTTTGACACATACTCACCTGAAAAAAGCGTAAAAAGAGAGAAGAGTGGAATCCTCCGGAAACACCTGTTCCACAGGTAAACAGGTTGATTGGTACGAGTCACAACCACGATTTTAGGAATGAGGGTTGCATCTAGTGAAAGAGCACAGCTGGTACTCTCATGTTGTTACAGGAAGACCTCATGAACACAGCTAACATGTTGTCCACTGTTTGATCCAGCAGGGCAGACCGCCATGCCTCTAACATTAAGCCTCTCCTCTTTGTCTGTTTGTCTGTCTAAAGCCTGCTGTGCTCAGGGGTCGTGTGTCCTAATCAACTGTTCCCATGAGAGAAATTAGACGTGTCAAACCATGTCTACAAAAGCTCCCACCTGAAAAACCACAGTTGCAAAATGTGCAAGGTAATGTTCTTCAGAACTGCACTGCAGATAATGAGAGGAAGCATGCACATACCAAGTCTATTAACAGCTCGCAAATGGAGAATCTTGTCACCACTTCCTTCCGATTTCACCATATCAGCACGGGCTCAGGGTCATGATATTAACTTAATCTGACAGCATTGATTAAGATGAAGTTACATGGTGTGTCTTATACTTAACAGCGTGGGAAAAATGAAAGCATGTGATCAAAAATTGCTTTCTGTGGTCAAAGTGCGAGGCTTCTGTCTGAAGTATGTTACTGTGATCACAGTGAAGCGATCTGAAGGGTGAGAGTCTTCTGATTTTAAATGATCTCATTGTAAACAACAATAGCAGCCTGTCTGTGTTGTCCTGCCTGGCTGTACAATAACCAATCAGAGGAAAAAGGAGGGGCTCCACAGAGGAGTCATATCCTGCGCACGTCTCTGCCAGTCTTTTGCTTTCTGCAGACTGAGGGAAGAAGAGGTAACCAGCGTGGCAGGCCTATTAATCAGGTCAGTGTCATCTCACTTCTAAACAGTTTTATGTGCATGAGAAAAATCAGTGTGCAGCTTTCCCTTCTGCTGTCACTGTTTGAAAAGGAAATGATAATGAGTTACTGGAAAGAAAACAAGAACCCTGAAGGAAACCAGCTGTGAAAGAGGCATGCTTCGAGGTAATGCAGACAGGGCTCATGATATATATCACCAGCTACAGTGAGTGTGTATGAACCCTTTCAAGCTCATGAAACACACTCTGGTTTTACTGGGGAGATAGTGAGACCACTCTTGCCAATCTGATATGTGTGATCTGCCTCCTCTGTTTTTACAGCTCTGATGATGTCCTCGGTAGTTCCTCTTCTGCTGCTTTGTGGTAAGATTTACATAATTCACTGATGACTTTATTCTTCTGACAAGAAGTGGTTTGAAAGGAAACAAAGAGCTGACTGAAGAGAAAAGGTGACAGTCAGTGTTTGCAAAACAAATCAGGGCGTCTGCTGACAGCTGAGTGCTGACAGACCAGGCTTCTGGCAAATATATGAATGAGATATAACAAAAAGGTCCAGAGCACGCTGTGCCTGAATGTGTCATTAAACCGTTAGAGCTGTAGGACATGTGGACAGAGAAAAGGGATGTGCTGCTTCTGTTGGAATGTACCAGCAAACAGGTTCACACTCGGTGTGACTCAGAGGACGGGAGGAATATTTGTCCCTGTGCGTGCACTGACTTCACACACACATGTAATCACTTGCGATGGTAACCCCCTGACATATATTCCATTTTTTGTCTTTTCCAGTACCCATCATGGGACAGACACCTCCTCTTCTCAATGCCACTGTCGGAGGCTCCGTCCTGATACCCTGTTCCCTACCAGTTAGTCCAATGAGGCTCATATGGATGTACTGGCAGGAGGAGGAGTCAGAGAGCCATTTGCTCCACTGGAACAAAAACTCACCACAGCCAATAACTAACAAATACAAGAACCGGTGTCGAGCCTTTGAAACCCAGTTTAGGTTTGGGAATATGTCCATTATACTTGACAATGTTACTGTGGATGAAGACCAGAAAACGTTCTGGACCTACGTTTCTTACTATGATGAGCAGACAAAAAACACACAGAAGTGTGAACATTGTTGTAAATGTAAGCTGCAGGTTTCAGGTGAGTTCAGTAGCTTCATGTTCTCCAAACCAAATTAAAAACTTCCTCCTATCATAGGGCTGGAAGTCTCTCCGGTGTGTCAAGTTTTCCTTTCTGCCACCCTCACAGCTCCCTACCAAGACCTAGAGGTGACACTTAACGGCACAGCAAACTGTGCCACCTGCACGGCACATGGAGGGTACCCCCAACCTCAGGTTTCATGGACGGGTCTGGACAAATCCAGTGCTGCAAAGCTGGACCTGCAGGCTGCTGAGACGTCCCTGCTGCAGGACCCAACAAACAAAACCTTCTCTGTGACGAGCTCTGTCGGTGTGGAGGGGTTAAAGGAAGTGACTTGCCACATCTACAACCCTCACTCCCACGAGAGCACGGACGGGACTGCAACGATCCCCGGTGAGCAGCACATCATTCACACCGAGACCACCAGTCTGCAGCCGTGCTAAATGCTAATGCCAGCATGCTAACATGCTCAAAATGACAGATGTTAGGTATGAGGTAATGTTTACTACGTTAACCATCTTGGTTCAGTGTGCTAGCATGCTAACATTAGCTTTGCAGCTATTTCTGGTCATGAACAAAAGTGCTGGACAAATGATCATTATTTATTTTAAAATAAAACGTAACATTGACATACTGTTTAATCATCCTGAATGCTAGCATTAGAATGAATCGAATCAGTGAAAATGACAATGAAACGCTGACTGACCCCTTCATGCTCTGTGATTTCCTCTAATTTACAGGTGACAACCATCTTTTTCTGGCTATTGGAATCGTCGTGGGCATAGTTCTTACTATCGCTGCTGCTGCTGTATTTTATGTGCGGTACAGACGCGGAGGTGAGCGACTTTAATTCATTCTCTATTGAAATTGTTATGTTACATTTCATCAACATCAACCTCCCGAGCTCATATGGACGGACTCATATATACAGCTGCCACTATCAAACAAAGCAGAAATGGAAAAAAGATAAATAAAACTGAACAAGGAACAGAGAGGACAGAGATGGTGTAGATGCCATGTGTACAGAATACATAAAATCACAGTCCATAGAAATTGTGATGATGCATATTTAGAGTGCAAACAAAAGAAGAGCATAGATGCGACACATGAGCCACATGACCTACTGTCCACCAGAGAGAGGGACAGAAAAGCAGGAAGTGTACGGCCCAGACCATCACCTGATGATTTGTCTTTTCTGCAGGACGACAGGAGAACCAGGTGTTGTATGGAAGACCGCCACCGGCCCAGTGATGGAGCATTCAGCTTCTATGCACATGTGGATGCTTCTCCAGCTATTTGTCTACTGAGAGTCTCAGGAAAAACGTCTTTCCTGGTCATCATGGGAGAACAGATTTGTCCTTCAGCGTATGTGTGACTTGCATTGACCAGGACTTTACGAATGGTCCAGATGACTGTCTCCACCGGGGACAGACCACTGATTTCAAAATGAAGGTGCCTTAATGGGAATGAATGAGGAGTTAAACTATGATGTAGAAACCTTCTGAGGTCCAACACTGCGCACATCTGGAACAGACTGAATGTGAAATTTAGACCACCGTCAGCTTGACTTGCCATTTGACTGAGAGGCTTTTTAGATTTGACGAATTCTGTCTCGACACCAGCCGCGTGGTCTTCACGCAGGTCCCTGCATTTTTAGGGATGTAGATCATGCTAATATTAAAACTGCGCAGGTGCTCACAAACAGGTGGTGCTCTTCAGGCTGAACACTCATACAGACAAACCTCGGAGAAAAGACTTAGGAGAAGAAGAAGAATAGAAAAATGTTCTTTGAATCGTCGGCTCTGCTCAGCATGTTTGCAGGTTAGCATGTTTTTGACAGCTCTCTGGCTTCTTTGCTATAAACTAGGACTATAAAAGCTGCCACCTTAGTGCCTTTGGAGAGACATGATCACATCTCCCTCACGTCCCCTTCACTGTCCGCCTGTCTGTTCTGGAATAGATTGATCGATTGATTTAGCTTTGACTGGCACTGAGCTTAGCTTCTCAGTCATTACTCACCAACACGTAGCTTGAGTTGCTGTTAGCTATCCCGCTTTCTGTACATGTACTTGTCTGTGGAGCACTTTGTAACTGTAGTTTTTTCAAGTAAGATTAGATTAGATTAGATTAGATAGTGTTATTAAGTCCGAGTGGGGAACCTCACATGCCACCACATCAACTCATACGGACATCAAACTATACATAGATGGTGTTCACAGTACAAAACTCATATAAAACACTGTTTGACATGTAATGGACAGCTGAAATCAACTAACAGTCTAACAGAAAAACCAGTCACTGACCAATCACCTTCCTGATCATCTTATTGATCTTATCATCTGCAGTGATGCTGATTCTCTTAGACTTAAACCTACCTCACTGTCCTCATTATTGTTATTATTATTGTTCGTATCTTTTGAAATTTAATCTATGTTCTTAAATAAATTGTGTAGTTTAAGTGCATTTGTGTTGTCTTTATTTGCCTGTCAAGATAAACTCAGGGTTTATTCAAACAAGTGAAATGTCCTTTGAATTGGTCTGAGTCACTGTTTTTGCTTTGGAAATGACTTCTGTAGAGTTCACCAGCAGTGAGGTAGAGTGACTTCTTTGATTTAGAATTAGCACCTGGTGTTTTCATTGGTGTACAATCACCTTATTGTTACCTGACAATGAGCTCTTTATATCTACACACTCCTCCATGTGTCTGCAGTGGCCCAGAATGGATGGTCCATTGTCAGTAGCATCAGAAAACATGATAGAGACCACTAGAGGGAGCTGAAACCCAAACATACGAAGCACCGTGCTTCATATATAGAGAGCAGATAATGAAGGACAAACAGAAAAAACACTCTGGACATGAGACGAGCCAGCAGCTCTGAGACACGATGAGGGAAAACCACGTAATCAGTTTCCACAAATTGACGGGAACTTGTGGACTCATACACACACGAAAACAAGCTTTCTGGAGGGAGGTGTAACCATAGACATAATATACGTAGACGCCTCATTGACTGACGCTTCCTATTGGAGCTGACGTTCAGTGCGGCCGCCATCTTGGATGGGTCTCCCATGTGTCCCCAGTGCATTTATTTCTGTGGAGGAAGGTGTATGTCCAGCTACAATTATCATCATAACTGCTCTAGTTTTTACCCGCTTTTCACACGGTTTGGTTTGTTACAAACGTCAGAGATGTAGTTATGATACAGGACGCTGTCACACATTAAAAACACGTGCTTTCATGCTGAAATACTTTGTCTTTGTGAAAGAGCATAATACAGACATATGGTATGGCATATTAATAAATGAATTAATTTTAATAAAGAAACAGTTTGATTGTTCATTTGATTTCTCTCTCTCTCGCTCTCTTACACACACACACACACACACACACACACACACACACACACACACACACACACACACAATCATGGCCCTTCTGTACACACCAATAACACAAGAATTTCTTCATTTTTGTTTTTGTGCGCTGAGTTTATTTAATGTAAAGTTAAGCACAGGCACATGCACACGTGCGCGTGCACACAACACACGCACAAAAACCAGACATCTGGCATAACCTGTTGACATGCGCATTAAACTTTGAGTAAGTTTTTTTTACTCATTTGTGTCGGAATAAAACTTCACCAAAACAAACGAGGAAGGTTTTTTTCTTTTTGGCCAACTCATCATGTGTGTCGGCCCACAGTCCACTGCTGCTTCCACACACACACGCACGCACGCACGCACGCACGCACGCACGCACGCACGCACACACACACACACACACACACACACACAAGCTCCCATATATTCCTGCTCAGTACATTTTTTTCCTTCTTTCTTTTTTTTAAGGCCTGGAAAAGTTAGCTTTAAAATTCCAGGTCATTCCAGCGTCTTACACTACCCTGTTAAGCTTGTAACTGGGGCTGGGAGGCTAAATAAAATAAAATAAAATAAAAAAATAAAATAGGGGCATTGTTGCGCTCTTTACGTTGACTTCGGTTGGCTCTGGTGCTAGCGGAGACCCACCCAATATGGCGGCGACTCTGGATTACGCTCCAGCACGTAATGAGGCGTCTACGTATATTATGTCTATGGGTGTGACACCATTGTCGGGCCTGTGGCCTTTCTGCTTTCTCGATCAAATTAAACTCTCTTCATACCCTCAGCGTATAGCTCATTGTTTTACTCATGTCTGCAGCCCAGAACCAGTCCAAACAGGAAACACGTAGCTGTGTATTCCAGGATATCCAGGTTGCGTGACCTTGACTCTGACCGCGGTTGCTCGATAGCTACCGCCATTTCTTGAAGAATATGTAGAAATGTGAATAAATCTCCAGCTTGGGCGGCGTCTGTCAGAAGAGGAAGAGCAATCTGAGGCTTTCGCTTTGCATCGAGATCCAACTTTGCTGCACTTTAAACATTGTTTTTCCTCTCTGGTGTGTTTTGTGAGTGAGCTCATTCTCTCAGGAATGTCTGCTGAATTTGTGACCGGCTTTCTCCTGTTAGGTACGTTGTCTCTATTTATTTATGTCGCGTGACAGTTTGGGCACAATTCTTCCAGTGTCAGATGTGATGTGAGGTAAGAATTCTTCTATTTTCTGCGACACTTAGTGCCTGCTGCGGCAGTGGTGCTTGATGTCAACGCCACGGTCGGTCAGCCATGGGTGATACTCCCCTGTACCCTGATGACGGAGACGCCAACAAGGTTAGAGGATCTACTCCTTTACTGGCAGGACGACAGACAACATGTTTTGTACTCTTATAAAAAAGGAAATGAGATGCCCGAGCATGTAAACAGACGTTATCGAGACAGGATCACAGCCTTCCCACTGGGCATGACTGCAGGAAATATTTCAGTCAAGCTTAAAAACTCAGCACTTGAAGACGAGGGAAGAGTCTTCCAGGCCTTCGCAGCGCTGTACAACAGCAGAGGAGCGAGGAGATACAGCTCTGACCTAAGAGAAATCTGCCAAATTACTTTACATGTTGCAGGTGAGGACGGAGTTTTCACTTTCCTTCACAGAAATAGTTTCATAGATGAGAAGATCGGCACCGCTTTCAAGCCTGTCTGGTAAATATGAAGCTACAGCTAGTTAGCTTAGCATCAACAGCTTGTGTGGCCCGGATCAAGGGAACCAAAATGTGCCAAATTTAGCTTTGAAGTTCACTAATTACTAAGTTATTTAATTTGTTTCACATGCAAATACAAAAAGGAAGTGTAAAAAGACAAGTCGTGGCTACATGTGGCTTTATGTGGACTATTTCTATTATTTTTACGCTAAGCTAACTACATGCTGGCCGTAGCTTCCGGGATAAAATGTTAATTACTGGGTTTTATTTTTAGAAGGCCGGCACGAGAATAGTATCAACATTTAATCCAACTTTTAGCCAAAAAGTGAATGAAATATCCTGTAATGACGTCTGTCAGCGCCCTTCACCTCACTCTCTTCCTCGCAGTGCCTTACAGCAGCGTCAGCGTGGCTGTAAATGAGGAAGCAAGGACTGCAGTCTGCACAGCACAGCGAGGTTTCCCTGAAGCTTCGCTGAGGTGGAGAGCACAGGACCTCCATAACAACTCCCAGTGCTTTATAGACCCGAAGGATGTTAAAACGACAACAGTGCAGAACAGCCAGGATCGTCTCTACAGCCTCAACAGCACGATAAATATCCCCGGAGGTCGATATCGATCTGTGAGCTGCCTCATCCACAACCCCACCCTCAACGTCACTGACAGCGACACCTACGTTTTAAACAAAGGTAAGTTCATAGAAGTCATCCAGAGACTTCTGCAGTGATGCTTATTTCCCATCCTAAAGCCCCTTTTCCATGTATTTAAGTGCAGCTCCTTTCCAGTTTAGCTGACCCACTGATATCCAAACAAACTGAGGCCTGACAAAAAAAGAGAAGTTACAACGCTGCCCTTGCTTTCACGAAAGAACTTGAGTTTCTTTTTGTTGTTTTTAGGTCAAAATGTAGGTTTGTTTGCAGCTCAGCTGCTCAGTTTGTGAGTGAACTGTTCTAATCGTCAAACACAGCGACGGCCTGAAGTCAAAAAAATTGAAGTTATTACAACAATAATGAAAAAAACTCAATCAAAAGTCAAATTGAAAACAAGGATATAATAGAAAAACTGCATTTACAACCATCTGATGCAGCTCACAGTGAGTCTCTGTGCAGGAAGTGACCTCGTGTTCAGAGTGACCAGCAACCCTGTGCTGCTGCTGACACCTGCTGGGGTAACAGCGCATCAAACACAGGCACCAACAATGTGCTTATTGATTAAACAATGTTAGTCCTGCTTTGGATGCATACGTGTGATGTGATATGTTGTTTATTTATGATTCATGCTGAGAGAGATGCTGCTGAAATGATATTTCATTGTGACCACAATGACAATAAAGTTCTGAAGTAAAGTAAAGTAAAAGTAAAGCAAACCACAGTCATGGAACGCGAGCTCATTTAAATAAATCCTGATGCTCAACAGTGAGAGTCTGCTTCAGGAAAGAGTCACAGCACGACAAGAGAAGAAGAAGAAGCAGATTTGTGTGTGAAGGCTGACAGGAAATCATGTGTTTCTACCTGCCGACAGGTGAGAGGAGCCTCCCTGACTGGCCTGCAGGTCTGACGGCCGCCTTCGTTCTTCTGGTTTCTGCTCTGCAGCAGCTCATCAGATGTGAGTGGTTTGAATTTCATCTTTTAAGAGTCAGTAGTTCTGACTGTAATTGAAATGTCTCGCCCTGTCTTTCTGCTGTGGGCTGCTGATCAGGTGTGCAGCCGCTTTGAGCTCTTTTAACAGCTGGAGTTCGTTAGAGCGCTGACACTGAACCAAACAGGCCGACCAATCAGCAGCAGCATACACAGCCTCGTATTTGAGAGCAGATATCTGTGGCTGGTTTCACGCCACACACGGACATTTAAGAATATTGATTTGTGCCTGTTATGACTCTGGGTCATATTCGTTTTGATGTTACAGATCTCCCTCTCCTTCCCGTCCTCTGTGTGTGTGTGTGTGTGTGTGTGTGTGTGTGTGATGAGAAACAGGTGGCTCCTCATGATTGGTCCATTTGGATGAATTGCTGCCTCTGGATTGGAAATGCTGATGAAATCGTCGTTTTGAGGCCCAGCTGACATCATCCTGGGTCTTATTTTTCAAATGCAGCTTAGCTAACTGAGGCTAACTCAGGCTAACATGCTGCTCATCCTCATCCAGAGACTTTAGTTCTTCGAATGCAGTGTGAGGATTATTTTGAGTAACGGTGCTCTTATTTTGAAATAAAGGCTCCCCTCCCCAAGGTGCCCCATCCTCCCAGCATGCACTGGGGCAACAGACTCATGGATCTAAGTGTCATTTACTGTGTTCCACTGTTTCACCACTGTAGAAAATGAGATGTCAGTAAAAGTGATCAGTCTGTGTACTTTTGTTGCTCGTGTCACCAGCAGATGGTAACGATCTCCCAGTAACCTCCGTGTTCTCCTCTAAGGTCACGAGGGGTCATTCATTTGGTAGTTTGGTTTGGTACGAGTGAGAACGTTTTGTTTTTGTTTGTTGTGGAACATTTTTCTCCCTTTCTTCAGTTTAGGTGAGAACATGTCATTTGTTTTCATGTTTAGGGTTTGATATTTGTGAACTTTATTGTTTCTGTTAAAGCTAATCTCTGCAGTACAATAAATGGCTGTTTTCAGGTCTGATTTGCTCTGCGCTGCTGGCCATCCTTGGGTATGGGATGAGGTGGACCTTTACAAGAGCTTTGTTGCTGCCTCTTTATCTCTGTTGCTATGCTAACATGCATATTTTCATACAATTATTCTTCACCATTATCCTTTAGCTTATTAGCATGCACATTAGTAGCATTTTGTCTCTTCATTAGTCATTATAAAGCACTTTTTTATTATTAGGAGGTTAAGGTTATGAAGATTGTAATTCATGTAAACAGCCTCCTTACTTAGGATCAATGAGGCTGGCTCCAAAGGAGAGTCATTTCCCATAGACCCCCATATTAAAATGGCCAAGTTTACAGCAGAAATAAACATGTTTACAGCCTGGTGCAAAGACGGGTTTTATCTAGTTTCCCCATTCATGATAACTCTACGAAGGGGCTGATTTTTTTTAATGTAACTCACTCATTTAAATTATATTAAAGTTCAGAGTTAGCTGCTCGGTTTCAGCCTGGAGGCTTCCTTCTCACCAGCCAACCTATGAAGTGTGCACGTGGAGCATTTGAAGCGAAGCTCCACAGATCGTCTCTCTTGAAACTGC
This sequence comes from Chaetodon trifascialis, assembly GCF_039877785.1. NCBI lineage: Eukaryota > Metazoa > Chordata > Actinopteri > Chaetodontiformes > Chaetodontidae > Chaetodon > Chaetodon trifascialis. The sequence goes on from NC_092067.1 coordinate 25,219,766, forward strand.
AGGATGCAAATTCTCAAGAAGCTTCTGTGGAGGTGTGGACGCAAACGACACCCCCCACAGGTGCTTTTAGCTTGAATGCTTCTTGGATGCATTTACACTTTTCTTTTTCCAGATCAGATAACTTCCCAATCCGCCCAAGATGAAGCGACGGAGTGTAAATGGGGTCATTTATACGTCTGGCCCCCGATTTTGCCTAAACAGTTTTAAAAGATAATTCATCATGCACTCTGCTTTGACCTTCCTGTATTAACTGTATTTCTTTGCCTGGCAGTGCTGCTTAAGATAAAAAGCTTTGTGGCAAATGAACCGAGCTGGAAAAATGTGGACATTTTAAGATGTAATCTGGCAAGCAGTAATTTGTGTATTGTTGTGACAAGGTGTGTGTGTGGGAAGAGTTTCGAGGGTATTAAGAGTAAAGGACAAAAGTAAACTGTCTAATGGGAGCTAAAAAGCTTCAGTTGGAGCTTTTTGTCATTGGGGGAGGGTCTGAGCTCGATGGACAGCAGCTTTGAGCTTTTTTCTTTTAAAGTAAAGCAGGATGGAGACGTTAAGCTGTTAGACAAACTGGCTCGGGAGGAACAGACGGGAAAATGCCATCTGAATTAGCTAAATAAACGAGGAGAGGATTTTCTGCATGGTCAGTAAAAGGAAGAAAGCTGATAGAGCGCAGATATACGACACTGCTGGGGGCACACTTGAAGGGTCTCGGGTCACATCTCTGAGCAAATAACGAATTATTAAAGACCTCACCTGGTCGCTCAGTAACAGTCTCATTCATCTAATAAAAGCCAGGTCATGAGTGTGACTGGTGTTTCAATCCTTCAACAGTTTGACTTTTTCAGTCTTTCTGTTTGTATACTCATTTGATCCATAAGTTGAATAAATACAGTTTTTGATTAAACAACATAAAACAAAAAAGAACGCTCCATCGCTTGGTTTGGAAAGGTTTTCTTACCGTTCACAGACAATCTATTCATGTTTTACACAATAACACACAATAACTATATGTCCTGTCCTGGTCATGTCACTCGATTGGTCGGTCCTCTGCTTTTGATCCCAACAAGAATTGGATGGACGGGCTAACCTGAGATTTCCACCCAGCTGGTATCTGTGGCGTCGTGTATTTGCTTTGCCCTCCATGAGTCTCCAGTCCTTTTGCCTGCCAAGCTTTGCTCACTTCCTCAGATTGTGGTTATTTGGTAATTTTCCCTTGATTTTTGTGCTTCTACCATGAGTAAGGCTTTGCATTTGTTGTTGTTGTTCTAATTGTGTTTATTGTTGACGTACTTGCAGAGATCACAGCTGTTTTTCTGGCGAGGACGGGCTGCTTGGTTTATGACCAAACACCTGCTGGCCTAACTCTCATCCACCTCAGCTGCTCTATGTGTGAAGTGATCTTTAGCGAATGTTAGCATGCTAACATGCTAATCTGACATGGTTAGGGAGAGGTGTGAGTGAGAGCCGGTGGAGACAATGAAACTTCTGTCGCACTCGTGATTCATAAATGCTGTTCATCAGTGTGTTGTTTGTGGATAGTTGTAAGCTAGTTAATGCTAACTGCTAAAGTTATTCTTCTTCTAGCATTTTTGGGAGATGCCAAACAGCTTCAGGTGCATCACCAGTAGCCTCTGGACTGGAGAGGAGCTGACCTTGATTTGAAAAGTGTCATTTGTGTTGTAGTCAGATGCGGGACTGTTAAAATGTCAGGTGTGAACGGGCCTCAGTCTTGCTATGACTGGGAGGGAGGGCCACCGAGCACAACGTCCCTGCTGTCAAACGTCGCGTTCATAAGAATGTGTCACAGTTAAACATGTGCAGGTTTAAAGTTTAAACCTGTCAACTGGTCAATAACTGAAAAAATGAGATGAGTCTTGGTCTGGTTTTCTCCCACCGTTAAATCTGCACCGTTAAAAACAGCTGCAAACATCTGTTTTATGAGTTTATGCCACCATGTGAGGCTGCAACAGAGAATTATTTCCGCTGCCCCACAGTGATGTCCTTTTTGCCCAAATTCTGCATCAGCTCAGTCATTGGTGAGAAAAATGTAAAAATCAATCCCAAAGCAGGAGCTGGTGGACTGCAGCCAGAGCCAGCGTGGTTTCAAGTGACACCTGCCTCCCACCTTTCCGACCTGCCGGCCCACTCGAGGGAGCGAAGCCCTGGGATGCACTAAATCAGGGCACCCCTCCTCCCTTTCTGCACTGGACCTCTGGAGCCCCCTTGTCCCTGGTTCCCATGTCTCTGCTGGGATTAATCCCTGAACCACAGGTGTGATAATCCCAAACAGAATGGCGCTGCTGAACACTGGGACTGACAGTGCTCAGGCCCCAGTCTGCTTTGATCAGGGGGCCAGCAGCTGCGTTCCTGTTGGTCCACAAACTGAGCCTGGACCTGCCTCCAAAGAGACGGGAGGACAAAACAAAGGCCTCTTGTCCTACTGAGTGCAAGGATGCTGTTTGCTAGACAGACACTAATGTTGTGTCAAGTGTTCGGGGTGCTGGAGAGAAACTGCCTCACCACAGTCTCAGAAGCTTAGAGACCACCATCACCTTTAACGTGACGAAGCGTGAAAGCAGCCCCGTCCTTTGACTCTTTGAACATCTCAACGTGAACAACACCAAAGAACATTAACAATGGGTGCATCTCTAAAACCGTGTGTTGGCCTTCGGTAAAGTGAATTCTTGCTGTTTGACATGAATATAGTTTAGCCAAAGCTGTTCAAAAGGTCATCAGCTGACAATATTGCAACCCAATTGAAGAAGTGAAAGTCGTGTACGTAGGTTATGAGTTGGTTCCTCTTGCATATATTCTTCAGAAAGTTTCTGTTCCTCTTTTTCCGTCTGGACACATCCTCGAAATCACATCACAGGAAAACCCTCCAACCTCTCAGACACTTGTCCAGAGCCCCTTTTTAGGAAATGGACTTTTCTTGTTGGTATTCATACACTTTTAAATGGAGACTGTAAGGTTTGAAGGTGACTACAAAGCTCAAGGACTCTACTCTTTCATCACATTTTCTCTGAAAACAGCCAATTTCCAGCAGTCATCATCACCACAGAAGCGTGGTAATGTGACCTTTGACCTCCACGCTATCTGCTACCTGTAATGGGGAAAGGAAGCTCCTGGCAGTGACAGTAAGCTGCTCAGTCTCAGAGAAAAATATGACGCACATGAATCTTCCAGAAACAGGATGTTGTTGTAGTTGTTGTGAAACACTCATACTGCTGCAACCACACAAACCCCACTCAGACACGTTTGTCATGTAGTTACAGCATCCTTTCAGCACCTTTTCCACCGTCAGGTCGTGATGGGGTCACCAGGTTGGGGGAGGTAAATCTGTGCATTGTGGGGTTTGCTGTATACTTTCTTCTTCATCTGATTTGATCAGTCTCATCATATTACAGTCACCAGAAGGAATTTGATAAACGTGGTTCATTACCTCCGTCGGGTGGTGGTGTTGATCCTCCCATCTGGAACCAAACCATTTGCAGGACTTGTTAGGGTTCTTATTTAAGGCCATTTTCTGCAGCACTGATGTCACTTGGTGGACAAACTGAGAGGGTCACGACCCCTTTTATCCATTCATACACAGATATTTACTATGTGCTAAAACCCTTAAACATACGGGCAAAAAACCCAAAGTCAAATGGTTAAATATGACTTCTGAAGCATCAAATACATGCGTCCATTAGTCTAAGGCAGGGGCTGCCAGTTAGGTGCCACAGGATCAAGTTAGGGATGATGAAAAAAATATATTTCTGTGGCAAAACACACATTTTCTTATCTTTGCCAGGATAGTTTTACATCACCAGGGCTGTAAAAATGCTCATTAGCTCATAAAAGTACGTCAAATATTCCACCTTTCATTTAATTCTGTGACACCTGGAAACAATATTTCATGCCAGTGGGATCAAAACCTGTGGGATATTTAGAAATATGCATCTCATCGTGATTAATGTTGCACCAATGAGCTAATTCTCACATATTTTCTTATTTTTTGTGTGAATTCTTGTTAATATGTGTGTTGAGGCTTTGATATTAATGCTGTCATGTGTTATGTGTCTGATTATATTTTTAAGCAAAAAAAACTTTTAAAGTTGACTATTCTTCACATCGATGGGTCAAACAATGTTTCACCTCCTTTTCGCAAAAGAGTTAAAATAACCAGTTTTTACCAGTTTTATACCAGAAAGATGGCAACTGATGTTCATTACTGTGAAGTAATGTACAACATGTACATTTACCACTGTGAACTGATAAGATAAGATAAGATAAGATAAGATAAGATAAGATAAGATAAGATAAGAGATAGCATAACACTTAATCTCCTCTAGGAGAAACGAGGGTTACAGGTGTCAGCAACAGTATCAGGAATATAAAAGGAGCGAAGGGAAAATAAAAAATGAAAGTGGGAAAAATTTTAAATTGCACAAGGATTAAGTACATAAATACACATGTGTATATAGTGATGTACATATATGGAATTTGTATGATTTTTTTGTGTATTTGCTCTTTTTCTGCCTCCTTTTTATTCCTGGTGTCTGTAACAAGTACATTTCTGCAGTGTGGTGTCAATAAAGTTTTATCCTATCTCAAAAAAGGCAAAGTGGTACCTTTTGTCCACTGGAGGGCAGCCTTCACCAACCATTCCCAAACACACTCCTCTTCCCATCGCGCATATCTGCTGCTGTTTGTTGGGGGAGTCGATGCCAGTGTGATGAGAAGTCCTGCGCTCGTACTTTCCCACTCGGCTCCAAGAGCTCTGAAGTCATGAGCAGGTCGTTATCGCGCGTGTTGTTGCTGCTGGACGATGTTTGTGTGAGACTGCAGCTCAGATGAAGCTGCTGTGTTCAGAGCGACGGCCTGTGGTGACCAGAAGCTCAGGAGTCCACACACACACACACACACACACACACACACACACACACACACACACACACACACACACACACACACACACACACACACACTCACACATCCTCCCAGTTGTCCTGTCAAGTTGAGTTTCACAGTGCCAGGGTCGCCCTTTATGTCGCTCTGAGCTTCTCCCTTTGACTCACAGTCGCACTAACACACACACTGCAATCAGATTAAATGCAAAACGCATGTGTTACACATCAGAGCGCAGCCAGCTGTGTGTGTGTGTGTGTGTGTGTGTGTGTGTGTGTGTGTGTGTGTGTGTGCTGTGTGTCAAACAACAACTGCTTGCACACAAGATGCAAACACACACAAATGCAGACTTCATTGATTGACTCTCGCTGCGCTCCATGACACACAAGTGTGTTTCTTGTTTAAACGTGCAAAAGAGCGAAAGAGTCCGCGGCGTCTTGATGAAAGCCTTTATTAGTCACACGGCTTGTTTGTGGCGATGAAACGACCGGCAGGTCTTCATCAGGGCTCTTCATCAGAACCTAGCCAGACCGTTTGTAGACGTTCATTCAGGGGAGTGTCCTCATAACTGGGCCACCGGATGAGAGTCATTCAGGGGTCTCCTCTGCACAAAGCCCCAAAACATTCAGTCCAAAATATGGATAATCGTTGGTTTTGACTCAAATGAAAAGCAAAAATGAATTTCATGCTGAAATATTTGATTAAAAAAGGTCTGAAAGGTGAAAGGAGTTCGGTCTTCACTCGTGCTGCTGTCATGTGCCCCCCTGATGTGCTCTGTCTCTTCATGGTCCACAGTTTGTCTTTTTACTGTTCAGAGTTTATCCTCCTGTGTTCCTCCACCCGTTCTCACCGTTTCAAACCTGATTTCTGCTTTTATTTCTTGCCCCTGTGTGACTTCTTCTTATCTCTCTGCAGTTACTTCGCTGAGCACAATGTAATGATTACCAAAAGCGATGAAGTCCACAGAAATAAGACCCAGGCTGTAATGAAACAGAACGATCCTTTAAGCTACTCGCTCTCTCAGATGATTAAAAAGCACCGTTTCTATTCTCTGTGTCTGCGGACAATGAGGTTACCACACAAACACGCCCCTGCAGCAGTCCGCGGCTCCAGCCAGCCTCCCTGCCCTGGGATCTGCCCGCTGACCTTTTTATGAATAGGGGAAGATATTGACTGACAGTGCTGGCTGAATAGGAAGCCTGGTTAGCTCCCAGTCGAGCACTCGGGTAAGCTGATACCCCCGTGTCCCCCCGCCGCTCAAGTAAACACAGCCAGAGTCAGTCAGTCCCAGATCCAAACTGCAACAGTGACTGCGGGGTCATTCTCCTCCAAAGGCCGACCTCCCTCCCCCGATGCAGACCCCCTCCACCCCCTCGCCCAGTCCTGTGTCACAAGGCCAAATCGATGCATCTGACCCCTCTTTCTTTTGCGCATGAACTTTCACCCCTCGCCTAACAAAGCGAGAAAGGGAAAAAAAACTTCTTGGTCGGAGTGTTTTCAGTCTCAGTGCAGAGCAAACAAAGCTGTCCTCCAACTCCAGCCCCCACTTCAGGGGTCTGTGAGGAGCAGCGACGACAGAGAGGGTGAACGAGGTGAGGAAGTACTGCACTTCAGCACATTCAAGGTACTTCTACTTTGCTTGAGTTTTTCCATTTTATGCAACGTTACACGTCTTCTTCATGACATCTCAGAGGTAAACATACTTTTTACTCCACTACATCTGCCTGGCAGCTTTAGTTACTCTTTACCTTCCTGTCCTGTGAAAAGCTCGTATCTCCAGATTTGCTGTTGAATGTTAGTGCTGAACTGAAGGATGAAGAGTTCCTTCATCTTCTTCAGCTCAATAAACTCTTTAAAAAGCCTCTTGGATCAGCTGAAAATGCATCGTCACAAAGCTGAAAACAGCCTGTTTTTCTGAGCTTGTCAGATTTTTTGGAGATACGTGGTTCTCACAGGCCGGCTGCACTGCAAACATCCACAAACAAAATCAATGTAATGTGATGTTTGAGTGTAAGAATGGATGACTTTAGTGGATCTAAGCTTTTGTTTTCAGCGTGTGTAGAAAGCGAACGTCACCATCACCGACAGCGTGACTGAAGAACTCACCTGATTCATCGTGTTACCTGCAGGGTGCAGGTCTCAGAGGTAAGAGGAACCAGGCCTACAGACCCCCCCCCCCCCCCCCCCCCCCCCCCCCCCCCCCCCGACACCCTGGAAGGATAGAATCTCTTTTTGGGTCCTCCTGTGGAGGTCAGGCTGCTTCCACTGGTGGAGGTTGCACAGTTGACTGAAATTTGGCTCTGCACAAGGTCTCGAAGAAGAGAGAGATCCACTTGAGTTGAAAATGGCTCAAATTGAAGAAGAAATGCAAAAGCCAGCCGGCGCTGGGCTTCTTTCTTCAAGGCTGAGAACAAACTAATTGTCACAGTTTGTGGTTTTCTGCAGTTCAGTGACTTCATAGAGAGGCGAGCAGAACTGGAGCCTCACCAAGAGGCAGTGAGACGGCAGAGAGCTGAGGTCATTCACGTGCTTGCGCCTGCTCCCATGATGCATTTTTGCAGTTTCTTTTTATAATAATTCTGAAATGGTTAAAAAAAGAAGCTTAAAAATGGATGTTGATGCTTCTTTCTTTATTTTTTGTCCCTGAGTTAGCATTCACATGTCCCACGTCCTCAGACTGTGTCTCTGCAGACTGCTGCTGCTGACCTGCAGAGGTTGTAGGTCGGTCATGTGACTCCTTCGTGGACTCACCTGCTGCTTTTTTTTCTTTTAATTTTATCCAAACGTGACTGGTGCCGTTTGTAAGTTAGCAGAAGGTGTCACGAGTGCATGAGTACAGATTTAATTTCTGATAAAATAACACATTTATGAGGTCGTGCAGCCTTTTATTTTGTATCTTTACTTAAACTGAAACTAACCTGCTGTCACTCCTGCTGCTGTGACTCATTAAAGCACGGGGAGGAAGATGATCCTGTTGTTCTTTCTTCTTCCTCAGCCCCTCTGAGTGACTCCTCATGTGCGACCACCACTATCCCTGCATGTGTCTGTGAGAGCGGCAACACTAAAACAGTTTAACCATGAGAAAGCAGCCGCTCGCTGCCTGTTCCCATCGCTCGCTGTGGACAGCATCATTCCCACCTGATCCCCGCAGGGAAGGAAGAGGACACTGGAAACAGTCGGAAACTGGGAATAATGGGCACAAACCTGATAATAGGTGGAAACTGAGGCTACTTTGCAGTCGGGGGGGAAGCTTGTAAACCAGGAACTGACGGCAGTGAAACAAGTGAAAAGGCTGTAATAGCTTCAGTGCAGAGAAATCCTTTGAAAATGTTCTATTAATCACTGACAAGGAAAACAACTCAGTCATCAGAGGCGAATTCATAAATGACGTTTTCAACAACTGAGAACGGAGGTAATAATGCAAGAAGAGCTGCAGGAAGACACGACCGCATGAACCTTATTCAATGAACATCATTATTTATCTCAGGATGTCAAATACAGAAACAAAGAAGAGAAAAAAATGTAAACACCGCTGATCAGTTTCAAGGTCTGCAAATTAAAACTTTTAAGATTTAAAGATGAGATTGAAAAGTGCAATATTCAAAAAGCCCCAAATGCAGTTGGAGCTTGTACATCAGGTAACCAAAGATAAGGCAGAGAGTGCGAATGAAATCAGTCAGACCTCTGTGATGTCTGATTATATTCTGCTCAAACCAAGAAAAAAAGTATTATCTTCTGACACTTTCAAAGAGAATCAGTCACATAAAGTCAAATAGTCAAATATTTCAATGTAAAATAGTTTTTTGCCTTCTTGCTAAGAAACAGATAAAAGATCGAAGCTATTCTTGTGTCTGTGTGGAAAATATGAAGCTACAAGCTACTGGTTAGCTTAGCTTAGCTTAGCATAAATCACCTGATAATATGCACTCACACACTCACCAGAGAGCAAAGAAATGAACAGACAGATATTACATTAGTCCCATGTTCCTCTGAAAGCGGCGAGAGTGAGGGTCATGAGGGTGAGAGGGTGAGAGGGTGAGGTCAGAGCGGGCAGCTGGTAGCCCGGCTCGGCGCGTCCAGAGCGGGACACATCTGTCCAAACAGCTCAGCCTCAGTTAGTGTTTGCAGCTCCGAGTCCATGAATAACAAAACACCACACCACAGTTTACTGGCCCCTGTGTGAGCTGGCTGAGCATCTGTGTGAGTGGGCTGTCACTGTGTGTGTGCGTGTGTGCGCGCGTGTGTGAACAGATATTTATCCTTTCTAAAGAATGCTATAAATGTTTGTGAGTGTGTGCTTGTGGTTTTATACTGCATGTTTTTACAATCACACATAGTAGCAGGAGTGCCTTTGTGTGTGTGCGTGTGTGTGTGTGTGTGTGTGTGTGTGTGTGTGTGTGGGTGTGTGGGTGTGTTTAAAGTTGTGAGGTCAGTAGGTTGAAGAAAGTATTCTCTCTCTCACTTCATAGCCGGTGGGGTGAACAACAGGTGAAGGGGAGGAGTGCAACCAGGTGGATCTCACCTGACCAGGTGTGACACACACACACACACACACACACACACACACACATACTTGCAACCTGTTTGAGTTCAAAGAGGTGGCTACTGTATGTGTGTGTGTGTGTGTGTGTGTATGTGTGTGTGTGTGTGTGTGTGCCTCTGGTTATGTGTGTTTGCATAGAAAACGTTCTCAGGAGTGTTGAGTGTGTGTTTGTATGCCTCTTTCTGTGTGTGTGTGTGTGTGTGTGTGTGTGTGTGTGTGAACAGTGGTCACTTTACAGCCTGCTCAGCTCCCCAGGCTCAGCCATAAACCAGTACCCGTAGTAGACTTTTACGGGGCTGTTGCGCTCATTAAAACTGTAATGGACACCTTTAGCTTAAACACACATTTCAGGCAAACAAGTCGCGCCACAAACAGCTCGTGTGTGTTCTGTTAAACCGCTCCATCGTGCTCAAGGTGGATGTTTACAATCACACACAGGCCGAGTTACAGAGCAGATCGAAGTCTGGATGACATTTGTGTTGAAGGACGGGGCGTGTGTTATTCAGTATATTTTCTACTGTCAGCAGATCCCAGAAAAAGGCCAAAACCAACAACCTGTTAGTCCAATTCTGAATAGTTTGACTTCCCGAGCTTTGTATGGCTCTCAGCTCCAAGCCCATTGGTTCCTGGAGAAGATGCAATCTTTAAGACCAGCTCACAGACATCTAGTTCCATTTCTTAAAAAGCCTCAATAATCCCTGAAAGAGCTGCTCAGACAAGAGGAAAAGGTGCATTTTGCTTAACAGCATCACTTTCAGACAAAGTCTCCATGAAGATTCTCCATCTGCCAAACGGAAGCAGCTCGTCGTTGTATTGATGACACCGTTTCACGCTGCGACGGCTCAAAAGTCATGAAAAAAGGTGGATTCTGTTTGAAATGTGAGGACGTCTGTCCGTCGGTCAGCGTGTTTAGTTCTCACACGTTCAGTCAAATATGGCTTCGTCTGTGAAAAAGTCTGGTTTTGTGGGTTTGCATCCAGTTCTGTTCTCCTGGTAGATGTTCACAACTTCCTGCAGGACCTTCATTACACTGTGAGTAATGAAATTTCTCTCTAACGAGTTCAGACCAGTTCAAACTGGTGAGCGTTTAGTCATGAGACAGATTCACTCGACCATCCAGATCTATTTTACAGTAAGCCTGCAGGTCGGGGACGAGACGCTGGAAGTCCAGAAGTGACAGCACGCTCAATTAATCAACCGCCACAGACAGACTGTTGACCTTGATACGCCCACACACACACACACACACACACACACACACACACACACACACACACACACACACACACACACACACACACACACACACACACACAAAGAGATCAATAAAACTGTCTTTTCGCACTCCTCCTGTTGAAGACCCAGGAAGTAGTAAATACCAGACATGAGCATTGTGTGGGGTGAACATCTGTGTGTGTGTGTGTGTGTGTGTGTGTGTGTGTGCGCGTGTGTGTGACCATGGAGTCCTCTGCTTTCTCTATCTCCTCTCCTCCCACTCGCCCTCATATCTTTTGATTATTGAGCTGCTTTCACAGTTTGTGCGAGCGATAAATCAGGGAGCAGCACAGGCAGCGATCTCCATGGGAAAGGACGCTTCAGGAAAAACAGGTGCTGCTTTCACGCTGCCTTCAGGAGAACCAGCTCCTCTCCTGCTCCGTCTCCTCCGCCTTCAGGACAAGGTGAGGAGGCAGGATGCGACGTGAGCTCATGGAGCTCTTTCTGTCCCGTAAAGCTCAAAGCAGCGAGTCAAAGACGTGACTGAATCTGGACTCCTGGTCTCCTGTTGACCCTCTGACGGCCGTCATTGATCATCCCACATTAAAGACGCAGACACACAATGCCAGTCCAGCCTCAGAGACTGTGTCCACAGCGCTCTGTTAGCACCTCACACACACCAGACAGGGACGGCATTGTGAGGAGCATTGATCATTGATTAAGTCAAATATTTATTTAGCTTCTCAGTAAGTGAGTGACTGAGGTTTGATACCTACAGTCGTCTTTGAAGAGAGCTCACTGCTGAGCGTGGGTGGGTTTTAATTGTGTATTTACCTTTTAGCAGCTACAACCGCTTTTAGTTGATGTAAATCCAAATAAACAGAAAATCTTCAACATGTATGATGTGGGTGAAGGTGAAACGTCCTCTGCTTCTTCCAAATGGCGTCCAGGATGTGGAGCGACTGTCAGACACTCGTCAAAGTTTGAGTTTCTGAGTAAACTCAGGCGACTCGGCCCGTCCTGATAACCTGCAGCCCAGCTGCAAGTTATCAGGACGGGCCGAGTCGCACTAATGGAATTACAGAGGTACCAAAACAAACTTGGAGGCTCGGACATCTGATTAAAACTCTAATAACGGTGCAAAAAGGATGAATTGCATGTTGTTTTGCACACGTTTGCACCTCGCTTTTATTTCACTTTGACAGATTTTGTGACTAAAAAATCGAAAAGGTGAAGAAAAGTCTGATCTGCTTCATCAGGACTGTGTTTGATCAGACATCTTCCTGCGACTGAGTCCTGCCCACTTAAAACCACACAGCAATAAACATTTTTGTAAATTTCAGTTTGTGTGCACAAACCAGCGTCCGTCTCCTCAGAGGTCAGGACTTGGACTCTGGAAGCGTCCCTGGACCTCGCTGGGATTCAGCGCCTCTCTAACCAATCACACTGTTGATTTATGAGATTGTTTATTTGGACCCGTTGGTGGTTGAGTCTCACATGCCAGACGTGAAGCACTCAGACCTGTGCGGGTGCTAACAATGCCAGGCCGCCCTCGCAGCAGCCAGGCTTCGGCCGGGGCCTGTGAACCCGCTGTGGAGGTCTCTCACAGGCCCCGCTGTTATTCCCCCCTCGACTCCAGCCGAGCACAGGGGGAATCACGCCTTGAGAGGCAGCACTCGGAAACAGGATACGGTGAAAGACCCTTTGTGTCTCTGACTTTGACTGAGAGAAAAGGAAAACACGATCGTTTCTCACCTACTTGCCTCCATGTTGGGCGCTGAGGCGATAAGGAGAAAGCCTCGACCGCCCAGGGTGTGGTAAGAGAGCGAGGGAGCAACCCGTGCGTTCACACATTTCAGCTCGTGAACTGCATCTGTACTCCATATTGTTTCCAGGCTGCACGGGTTCGATGTATTTCGTCACTCTTCCACGAAGTCAACCTGCAAACTCTTGAAACTTGCTTGAGTTGAGAAGTTAGACGCAGTTAGAATGTAAAGGTTTATTCACCGCCATGATGGATGCGTGTTCAGCCACGCCTTAAAAGCGCTTTAACTTTAACAAAGGTCTCATTCAATTAGCAAACCTATACGGTGTCCAATAAAAGCAAACATGCTGCAAAAGCACAAAATGTTTCGTCAAAATGACGTCAATTCAAAAACATGGAGGGAAGTCCAAAACAAATACAACAGAAACGTGCTGCAGAAAGACAAAACTAACAGATTAAAAGCGACCGCGCTGTAAATACAGAAACGATGCAAAGTCTAAAAACTCTATAAAGTCTTAAACTCAAACCACAAATGCAAAGAAAAAACGCTGCATCTCCAGACATCACAGCAGAGGAGCCCCGGGCCTGTATTTGAGACAGGAAGGAAAGTGGAGTAAAGAGGTGAGAGGACAGAAAAAATATTACTTTTAATGTATTTGTTTGTTTGTGAATTGGCATGATTTCCGGGGCTGCAGCAGGTTTCTCCTCATGGACAAGTTTTGGGCTTTTGCAGCTTGTTTGCCGGCCACTGTATATATAATTTATATATAATATATATAATCAGCATAAATTAAGTAAAATAGAGTTTGATAAACTATAAAACTGTTAATAACAAACGTCCACTCAGTCATAAAAGTGTATTTTTGTTGATTTCCCACTGCAGTGCAAGCGAGGCAAAATAAACAGACAGAAAGCTGCAGTAATCAGCAGAGCATCAGCCTGTTTTCAGCTGTCACTGATGATTTGAGCGTCTGCAGCTCTGTGCTGCACAGCGCTGTGTCCAACAAGCAGCAGAGTTCTGCGCTCTGTCTCATAACCAGGGTTAGAAATGTGTTGCGGTGTCAGTGCAGGTTATTTTAAAAGTCTGCACTTCACGCTCATATTATAACAACAGCTGGCGAAGCGCTCTCCGCTTCCTCGGCCGCTCTGCAGCTTTCAACGTACGGTACAAGAAAAGTGTCCAGTTTGCTTTCCGTGACCAGGCCGGGCCACACAGACCTTTGCAGACATGAGCAGATGATGAATTTTACACCACACAGACCGTTTACGGCAACCGTGAGGTGAACTTTGGGATGATGTTGTTGTCAAAAGCTGTTTCCAAACCCCAACAGCGAACTGTCAAGCTGAGCTTTTAAGTTAATGTGGACGAGGAGCTCAGAATCATGAGGAATGACAAAACAGGGTAAACTGGGAGAAAGCTCCAGAACAAGCGTGAGTGAGTCCAACATGTTGGACGAGGTCAGTCAAGATTCAGCGTGAGAGCGTGCTGGTGGAAGACGGAGCGGCAGCCGAGACGCTGAAATGGTGAACAGTGAGAAATAAACCACCAGCGAAGAGTGTGTGTCTGCGTGTGTGTGACGACTACAAACACACTTCGGAGATCCAAAGCCAGCCTGCAGTTTGTGGCTGAGTTGGACTGTCTTGAGCCTGAGAACCAGACTGGGCGGCTTTATCACGGCCCGGCAACACATCCGACTGTGGCAATGTGGACCCAGTGTGTGTGTGTGTGTGTGCGTATGTGTATGTGTACATGCCTCAGAGCTTTGTGTATACGAGTGACGGCTGTCGTCTGTGTTTACCTGCAGGTTTGCTGACTCGGCTGGCACTCATCAGACATGTGCGTGTTTGTGTATGTTCATGTATGTTTGTGTATGTTTGTGTGTGTGTGTGTGTGTGTGTGGGGGGGGGGGGGGGGGGAGTGTGTATATGTCTGTGGAATGTTAATGCATAGTGGACGGCAATCAAGGCAGAAAGCAGGACAATGGAGAGCTGGTGAAGTGGGAGGATGAAGGAAGCGGCAGCTCAGATTGATGAAGCTGGACAAAGCACAGTGAATACTGGAGCCTGTGAAGTCTGCGTGAGCGATTCGCTCACAGACACTTCCATTGTTCTTCATCACGTCAACTTATTGTACATTGAATTTTTTTATTCAATTTTGGGAAGACTTTGAAAAGGCTGCGGTCCACTCTGTTAACTGACTGTTAGCCAGAGAAAGTCTTTTCATTGTAACCCGACCTTTTGGCTTTCAGCTGCACCACAACAGTTTAAAGCTGTGTTTATTCAGTCTTCGGCCTCTTGGGGGCAGCAGAACAAGCTGAAGACACAACATTGGTTGTAAAGTTGTCGAGGTTTGTGTCCGCCTGATGAATGCGAGGCATCGTGAGTCAACTCAAAGACCACACAGATGATTATGGGTGAAAGCAAAGAAAACGTATCTAACTAAAATCAGAACTACATGGAAGTCATTGGTATCAGTGCTAACAGAAGCCAAACGCAATCAAACAAACCCTGCTGGCTGTGAGGAGAGAACCAGGTCCAGTCCTCTAACAGTGCAATCAGGAGGATTGATTCAGGTGTAGCTCATCGTCCGGAAACACCTGCACCACCGGGACCACCTCCTGCACAGCAACAGGTAAACTATTCACTCTTCTTTTAGCTCCACTTTGGTCTCCACCACCTCCACCTCCCTCTGACTCCTCTAACCTCCAACACGTCTCTGCTTTTTTAATGTTTTCCTGCTTTCAGACTGTCGTCGTTGTCATCTGTATCATAAATATGTTGGTTAGTTCAGCTTGAAAGGGGACAAAGTGTGGAATTGGAAGCAGGATTCTGAATGAGTTCACCCTTAATTAACTGTGTTTTTAATTAAAGACTGAAGCCCATGACCCCATAACTTCACTCATGCAAGTAAAGGAGCTTATTATAATGCTATTTTTTTTAGCTTAGCTCACCATGTTAGCCTCTTTTACCCTCCTCAGAATATTTAAGTTCTATTTATTTGCCCCCAATCTGTTTTACCGATTACATTCTGAAGGAAACTTACTTTATGTTTGCTTTCTGTTCTCTGGCGAGCTGCTGCACGTTTGTGCCTGTTGGCAAAAGCAAATGAAATATGCTGTCAGTAAACATCTTGTCTCATTGTTTCCATTAAACCTTGAAAAACAGCACATTTCCTGCAAAATGCTGCAGTTCAGTCGAGCACGTCAATTTGTAATTTGGAGGGGACGAGGCTTTAAGTGTTTATGTTCTGTTAAGAGTTTCCTCTTTGCTATTCGCTGTGAAAATACAACCAAAACATGTGTCCAGCTCGCGCTAACCGTGCCTCCTTATCACCAAATCCACAGTAACTGAGCAGAAGAAGGTCATTATTGCCCCGATCCCACGAGCACCTCCAGCTCTGTGAATCAAAGGAAAACAGTCATAAAGAGCAGAGAGTAAACCACCTCCCATCATTACCACTCCTCCCTTCATTTCTCACCAGAGGAGCATCCTGAGCCCAACAAAGGTCCCAGGAATGTCTGCTCCTCGCTCCTAGGCGATGCTCCGGCCTCAGGAATGTGGAGGAGGTGGAGGGAGAATTCAGTGAAAAGAAGGAGAGAAGCGAGGAGGAGTCCCCCTCCTCGTCGAGGCAATCGTCTCCAGTCGTCACAGCGTGAGAAAGAACAAAGTGGGAGAGGAGGAGAGCATGTCGGCTCTTCAGGGCCTCCTGCTTCGTGTCACTAATTACAGGAATGACAGGAATGAGATGATGGAGTCTTCTGCTCGTCCGTTTGTCAGTCTCAACACACGAGAGCTGCGAGCTTCAAGACAAAAGCGACACACAGTCTCAAAGATAATGTGGAAGCGAACGACAGAAAAGAAGTTTCCGGTCTGCCGGGCAGAGCTGCAGACTGAGACTCTGAGAGATTTTCTGCTGTTTGAAAGCAAAACAGGTTAAAATCCCAAACAAATAAAACTGTTTTGAGAAGATTTGGACTCAGCTGTGCTGAAGTCAGCCCGCATTCAGAGACTTTATTGTCCTCAGTCTGCTGGTTTTCTCCTTTTTGTTGTTGGTCTTTTCTTATCAATAAGCACCAGTAAGACTTTATTATTCACTCAGTCCAGCACACCTGCAGAGCAGCTGCCCCCAGTCAGACTCTAAACGAGCATTTCAGCTGCGACTGCGTTCAGACCAAGCGCAGAGCGAACGTTCAAAGCAGCGCGACGGCCTGCAAACACCACGGAAACACAATGAGACATGGAAGTGCTTCAGCTCGAGTGAGACGTTCGTGTCTTGCAGCTCTACGCTGAGATGAGAGGAGAGAAGACAGAGATCTGAGGCGTCTGCGCTGCTGTTTGACCGTTCGAGGCGAGCAGACGCAGACAGTCCAGCGGTCGAGGTGTGGAGAACGACTCAAAGTGAAACTCTCTCCGGAAGGAGACCCGTGCATGACCTTTCCCACAGGTGTGTTTGCAGACAGACTGTTTCCTGCTGCACTCTGACTGATCACATGAGTTATTGGATCCATTTGAACGTTAAAAATGTAGAGCCAGCCTTTCCCAGAGCGAGCAGCCGCCTTTAGCTCACGAATGTGTGAGAGTAACCAGGTGACGTCACGCCGCCGCGGCCTCGAGTCTGGGAAGATGAAAGTCTTCAGGTGAAGAAAACATGATGTTTTGGAGGAATGTGCAGGTTTTTTTTGAACGCTGTCAGCTCTGTTCTGCTGTTCAGCATCTCCTCTCATGTCTTCCTTCTTCCATCTTTGCAGCCCCCTCTCTCCCCCCGCCTCCTATTTCTTGTAATCTCTCCTCCACATCTCCTTCTCCATCTTGCCTTACAACTCCTGCTGATTTCTTTACTTGTTCCGACACGCCGCCGCTCCTGAAAACCTTTCTGTCTCTCATCTGTAATATTTCTCTGCAGCAGCCTTTTGATCACAGACTTAAAGCCTCCTCGTGCTCTTTTCCTCGTGTCCCGCCTGTCTGCGGATGAAGATGAGAAATGTTTGGATCAACAGGAGTTTTGCTGCCGAGGCCTCGGCGCTCTGCCTCCGCTGGAAAGCCTCGGAGATGAAGACGGCGCTCGTCATTTACGAGCAAACCCGTCCTGATGCCGGGAGGAACAAAGGCAGACGTGACAGAGTGCGTGTCGGTATCCTTTTTATTTAAGGGCCTAACAGCCAATGGGATCCATCAGGGGAGTTAGATGTGAGGAGGAGTGACGGGAGGTGTTGGGTTTGATCGGGTCTACATGTGGACTCTGTTACAAGAGATCTACGCTTCGTCTTTGGCCGTGTTTTACCTCCGGGGGGGCGAAACTCCCCCGAGAACGCTGAAGATGACTTTACTGTTGGTGCTTCCAGAGAGAGCTTTGCATAACAAAAACTAAGAGTGTGTGTGTGTGTGTGTGTGTGTGTGTGTGTGTGTGTGTGTGTGTGTGTTGCAGGTTAATCTGTCCCTGAAGGCGAGCAGCAGAGGAAGGGGAGTGGTGGTCAAATGAAACAAGTTCTTGTTGGCCCTAAGAGAACTACAAACACACACACACACACACACACACACACACACACACACACACACACACACACACACACACACACACACACACACACACACAGAGGCAGTTTTACAGGGAAAGCAACGGATGTGTGAGGAGCTCCTTCAGGTGTGTGTGTGAGTGTGTGTGTGTGTGTGTGTGTGTGTGTGTGTGTGTGTGTGTGTGTGTGTGTGTGTGTGTGTGTGTGTTTGACAGAGTGGACTGGGTGGGCAGGAACCAAACAGAGGTGATTACAGGAGTGTGTATCAAAGTTATCATTGTGTGTGTGTGTGTGTGTGTGTGTGTGTGTGTGTGTGTGTGTGTGTGTGTGTGTGACAGGGCAGAGGTCATGAAAACAGCCTCGAGGTTCAGAAGTTCAGCTGAGGTCCTGAGAGAATCCGCCCAGCTGCCCCTATCTCTGCCTGATAAGACTGCAACCACAGCACAACACACCGGATGTGTGTGTGTTGGTGTGTGTGTGTCAGGGGGGTTTAGCTGCTGTCCTTTCCTATTTGTGCACATTTGGCTGACGGACGGATGATGGCGATGAGGAGGAGGAGACTTTATTCCAGTGTTACCTGTCGAGGAGTTCAGTTCCTTGAACGCAGCACGTGTTTTTTTTGACACAGATTATTAAAACTACCTCTAATTTAAGCATCTACAGCAGTAAAATGGGGATTCTTCAGTCTGGATGCTGACGATAAGACGTTGATTCTGGGTGAAACAGGACAGCAGGAGTGTTTTCACCGTGTGCTGTGAGCACTTTGTGGTGTGCTCAGCGGTGCACAGACACATCAGGGAAACGCTGCTATCCTGTCACCCTTCAAACGCACCCCACTGTAAGAAGGACGTGTTTGATATATGTGTGAGCAGCCACAGACTGGAGCTGATTACCAGACCCGGCTCACGTCGTAAATCACACCCGGGTCCTCATAACCTTCAGTGTGCCGGTCCTGAAGATCCACGTCCTGGAGCTGCAGGTGATCCTGAGAGCTGAGCGTCCCACATTAATCAAGCAAACTGTTAAAAAAAGAGGTGAAACTTCAAATCCTCACAGTCAGACACGTAACAGAAAGCTTCTTCTGCAAACGCCTGACGTGAAACTCAACAATGATTTCAATAAACAGTGAGAGACCCCCCCCATGGACCCAGATTACTCACACAGCTGATTAACAAGCATCTTCATAGATGATTTCTACTTTCAGTATTGATGATTCACCACAAACGGTCCGTTTCTTTCCCATCAGCTCATCTGAGCCTGTTATCACTCAGCCGTTTCATTATAAACTTGAACTTTCCGTCTTGTGGTGTGTTTTCTCTCCACCATTGAATTTCCATCTTATCTGTCCGGCCGCGCGCGCCACGCCAGCTCTCCGTCAGCCGAGGATTGTTCTGCTCCCCAAAAGTTTATGTTTGCCCACAAAACCAGGCACAAACAGCGTCAAGTTCTTTTGTGACCTTATCAACAAACACGAGAGTGCATCACAATTAGAGGCACGGTGCCATCGGGGGAAAGGACCTTTTTACGCTGCCATGTTTGGAAATTAAAATAACTTTCAGGCTGGCACTGACGCTGGCATTTTGTCTTCCAGGCCGCAGAAAACAGGAGCTCTGGCTGTTAATTAAAGTGCCTTCGCCTGCACAGCCTGTGGCGTTCACTGTCACATTTGTTGTTTTATTTTTTCCTCTGCAGCCCTTAATACTGTCAGCGCTCCTCCTCGCTCCTGGAGTTTAAACCTTGTGCATTTTTCTCATACAGCGCCCCCCCCCCCCGTCGCCCCCGCACGGCTAAATCGAAGCGTGATAAAGTGCAATAACAAAATTAAAGTGCAATAACAACAGGCCCTTATTTTCCTTGGCCTCCCTTCTCCTTCATGATGACAAAACAAAGAGAGGTACAGAGATTGGGCCTCCCCTCCCCCACCCCGCCTCGCTTTCTGCAACACAGCGGCGAGGCTAATGAAGGGAGGAAGAGGAGGTAGCTCTGAGGAAGGGTGGTGAGATTACAGGTGAAGATAACATCACTGACAGGGAGACTGCACATCGAGTCTGTCCTCCCAGAAAAAGACATTTTTATGTGGCAAAGAAGTGACTAAACACTGGACTGAAGGTCCCTTAACCCTGATCCCTTAACTTTAAGGGGTAATTTTAAGTCAAAGTCAAAGTGATTCTTGTGCCTGAACTGAACCAAACTTCACTGTTAGATCAGATCAGACAGATCTTTGTCTGCTGCTATCATCAGCAGAGAGCCTGTTTGTGGTCTAAGTTTGAGGATTTGCTGTTTCATGAAGTCTGATTGGTCCATTTTGAGTTTCAGCTCAGTTCTTAGTGTTTTAAGTTTTACTGTAAAAACCGATGGACTGATGGAAATGCCTCTTTTTGCCTTTGCTGGTGTGATGCTGCAGAGCCGTGGAAAGCTTTGCTGGAGCTCCAGAGACTCGCTGTCCTTAAAAGGCAGAATAGAGAAGCTGGACTACCATCAGTCTGATCTACCTGATTGAGTTAATGTGATTCAACAGTTCAGAATGTCAGAAGTTAATGCAGAATGATTAGAAACACATCCTGCAGATCTGCTGGTGGTCACCGTACAGCGACCCTGACAGCGACGCAGCCAAACTGAATGCAGCCATTATTCATCTCATTATTTACACCTGTGGACAGGCCTGTTATCCTGTCGGCTCTGTGCTGCATCAGCAGCGGGCAGAGGGCCGTGCATGCCTTCATCTGACAGTCTATCTGTTAGGCAGATACGGTGACAATAATATTGGGCCAGCGTGCATAAACACGGGGGATGAATGAGGCTGCTGGTTTCTGTCGGCTTTCTGCAGTAATCTCAGTATCATCAACACCAAAATAAGAAGCTTTAACTATCAAACACTCACCAGCTGAAGGTCCAGTTTCATGTCAAGAAGGTAAAATAAGTTTTTGAAAACACTCCTGCAGCAAAATCTAATTCCCAGCTGTTGCCAAAATTGTGCTAAATGCACACTCAAGTTGAACAGATGTGGTGTTTTTGCCCATATTCGATCATTTGGAAGGTTTTAATTGGCCAGAGGAGCTCTGCGTTCTGCTGCAGGAGTCGTTTCTGGAGGAATTTCTCTGAATTTTGACTGATTGCAGCTGTTTTTAATGCATAACCAAACTGAATTGATCATTTTCTTTTGGAATTTTGAAGTTTATTGTTATTGCATCCTAAAACATGCTGCCGGGCTGTTTTTCATGCACTCTGCAGCTTCTGTGTTTGCACACCATAAATCTGGACCACAGCTGAGTGCTCAGGCTCCTGTTTGGGAGGCGCAGGTGTTTTGAATTGGGACTAATTACTGCAGAGTCCACCTGAATTTCTTTGTGCGTGCAGCTCCTCTTGTAAGAACAGAGAATAGGTGGTGGTGTGCTGATCCCAGATTATCTCATGTCATTTCTATTTGGGGATAAAATGCGAACAAGGAGAAAGTGGGAGCCGTTACAGGGAGGAAACAAAGAGGAATAAAGGGTTTAACTGGCTGTTAAAGCCTGCAGACCCCCTTAGAGGAGAAGAAAGGAGACAGAAAGAGACAATGGGTGAGACAAAATGCAAGTACAATAATGAGAGAAAGAGGATGAGGAGAGCCTCCTCTTCCTCTGAATGAATCATGTAGAACATTAACACATTGTCTCTCGTTGAATTACAAACCAAAGCCTCTGATAGAAACCCCCGCCGGCCCCTCTCCTCTAACTTTACAGCTACTGCAGCGGCGGCTCCCTGTCGACACCCTCAGGTCAGATTAATGGCAACACTTTCCTTCAGTGTTTTCTCTGTTTGATTCTATCTTCATTTCATCAGACCGCAGTCAGAAAATAGCGAACCGAGCTGCCTTATTTTGAGTTTTCAGACCATTTCTGCGAAGGCGTCCGTCCACGCTGAGGCAGAACTGCTGATCCTCTTCCTCTTCTTCAGTTGGCAAACAGCAGAACTGTTGATCGCAGCCAACATGTGGTCAGCACTGAGACACATAAACAGGAACAGATGAGAGATCCCACAACGCCGCCTCAAAGAAGAGCCGCCTTTGCTTTTTCAGACTGAACCAATGCAGGCAGACCGCCACATGGAGATCAGTGTGGCCAGATTGGTTTGATGTTTTCCAGCCCAATAATTAGATCTGCCCCGATGAAAAAAATCCAAATATCATCTATAATAAACAATACAAATGAATCAATAAACAATAGCGGTGGTTCAGCGGTGGCTCCTCACAATTTTTCAATGCGACTTCATAATAAATTCAAGTGTAAAGCGATTTTCCATTTGTGCCCTCTGCATGGCTCACGTGGCAGAAATAACAGGTTTTATCTGGCCTGGCAAACAGCCTCGGCAGTAAAGGACCGGCCACCTTCACATGAAGACAGAGACAATAATGACACTGTACAGCGCTGCAGCTCAAACATCACTGTGTGTGATTTTAGACACATCCTGGATGCAAACGAGGTGTGACGTGTGGCACAACAGCGTCAGCGTCTGGTGTGATGTGACCTTTCTGATAACAGGCCGTCCTTTGCCGTCCCCGTCAGGCTTCGTCCTCAGCTCAGAGGGTAAGAAGCTCCTGGACCTCCTTGTCTCCCCAGCTGCTGTTCTTCTTCCAGTTAGCTGCTAACAGCTGCTAGCTGCCTTTTAAACTCCCCTGTGGTGGTCGCACTCATGAAGAGTCATCAAAACGTCACACGTCTGTCCCCGCTGGATTGATTCAGCTCTGTCACTGGCTCTGTGGCTCTCCCCCCGTTCCCTGTTGGTCCGTTTCAAACAGAACGATGGGGGGGGGGGACATTTCTGCCTTGAACAGGCTCTTTAAAGACTGTCAGCAGGTTAAACCTTTTTGGCCCCTCCTGCTGTCTGTGCTCACTGTCCCAATGTTTCAACACACCTGAACTTTAGATATTTTGTGGATAAAACACTGACTGATCTCATAAATACCAGTTAACAGGCGAACAGGAGACGCTGTGTGGCCCCACTGAGACGTCAATAACTAATTAGAACTATTAGAATAACTGTTCAATGCGATGTTCTCTGGTGAAATCAACCTAAATTAACAGCAGATGTATTAAATGATGTTTGAAATGAGCACAGAAGGGCAGATTTTTCAGAGTTAGCCATCCATCAACGAGCTGCAAAGTCTGACTCAGAGTTCATTGATGTTGGAAAACTGAAATGAGGGGAAAAGGGGCCAGCTGAGATGGTTCAGGCTGCTGATTAGGACGCCTCCTGGGTGCCTCCTCAGGACATCCAGCTGGGAGGAGACCTCGCTGGAGGGCCTTTTTTATCTCACCTGGCCGGGGAATACCGCAGGATCCCCCAGGAGGAGCTGGAAAATGTTAATGGCGACGGGGGGCCTGCTGCCGTGAAGAGGATGGATGGACTTCCCACAGGTGATGGCTGCAATAAGCTAGCTGTTCAAATAAGAGGAAGAAGAAGGAGGAGGAAGCACATGCAGAAAGGAAAAATCTCCACATGTGAACAGTGTTTTCAGATTCAGGCAGTTTGGCTTGGATGTAAGCTGAGCGTGAGTGTGTGTTTGTTCCCCTCACACACCGAAGGCCACACCGAGTCTGAGTGACAGCTTCGAACGGCAGGGTGACGAGGGAGGCGGCGGGAGAGCGGATCGATAAAGAGAGAGACGGAGAGGTGGAGGAGGTGTAAGGCGAAGCAAAAGGAAAAGAAATAGCACGTGTCGCCGTTCTCAGGCCGACTGTGATTGGACGAAACGTGGTCTGACGGGTCAACCAGGCACCAATCATAATGTCTCCTCAACACCAACGCAGCCGGACGCGCATGAGACATGTGGGTGAGGGAGAGAAAGAGGGAGGTGGGGGAGGAGAGGAGGCAGGAGGAGGAAAAAAAAGGAGGAGAAGGAAATATAGGAGAGGGGAGATAAGAAGGAAGAGGGGAAAGCTTTGAGGAAGGAGGAGCAGATACGGGAGAGGAGAGGAGGAGATGGAGGATGGGGATAAAGGGAGAGGGGGTGAGAGAGAATGGGGGGGTTGCCTAAAAGCAAGCTTTTATATGTTAAATCACAAACTGATTGATTGATTGATTGATTGATTGATTGATTGATTGATTGATCCATAGATTGATATGTTATACAGACAGACAGGAAGCCATTGGTGGCTCCAAGAGGCCTGGGAAAAAGTCAGCTAACTGGCTTGTGTGTGTGTGTGTGTGTGTGTGTGTGTGTGTGTGTGTGTGTGTGTGTGTGTGTGTGTGTGTGTGTGTGTGTGTGTGTGTGTGTCCGGAGCCCTTTTGTCCCTTTGTTGATCCCACACTGATAATGTCTGCTGGGACAGGAAGCAGCACAATGCCAGGCCGGCCCTGAGGAAAGGCTGGATCAGAACCACACACACACACACACACACACACACACACACACACACACACACACACACACACACACACACACACACACAGTCTGCAGCAGAGCTGGAGGACGTCGTGGACAGACATTAAAGTGCAGACTGTGCCCGCTGTAAAAAGTGAGTCACCTTTGCTTAAAGATCCGTCGTTGTTTGTGCTTCCTGTTTGCTGCAGTCCAGCTGCACCACTCGTTGGATAAAACACGAGCCAGCAAAAGCTGACGCACCATGTCATCAGGCCGTGCGCTCGTCAGAGCAGAGAGGCGCAGCACAGCTCCTTCATTTCCAGAAAGGTGGTGCTCAAGCTTCAGAGACATGAAGCAGGAGCCGGTTTGTCAGCTGCCGTTAAACCGCTGCAGAAGAAGAAGACGCAGCGAGACGATGAGCTCCAGTCAAACTGTGAAAAGCAAAGCAGAAAACAAGCTGGAAACACAGCGTTTCTGTTTGTTTCCTGCACAGTTTTTCTGTCACAAGCTTCATGTGCGTCATGGTTTATACGAAAAGTCTCTTTCCTTTGCACTTTGCTTTGATCAATAAACCAACTTTTCCACCTGAATCCAAGGCTAAAACTTTATTTTTCTTTACAAAAGCAGGTGAAAGTCACCTGAAAGTGGATGTGAGACACAACCGAAGTCTATCAGAGCTGAAATCTGCCTGAGCTGTCCTGACCGTGCCGTCATTCTGCTGATTACGTCTCTAAATTTGAATAATATATTTTGTTTTATTCTTTTGTGTTGGATTAAAGTCGCTGAGTAATCCTGCAGGAATGCAGAGGTAAGCAGCAGCCACTCAGCGTCGCTCCTGCAGGAAGAATACGGCTCGATTCCTCTTGAGCTCGTTCAGAACGTCCTGCAGGAATTCGCTTTGATATCCTGCGTGATGCCATTAACTAAAGGAATACTCTGCAGCCACTTCAGACTCGAACCTGCTGGATTATTTCAGACAAAAGATGCTCCTCTGTGGACTCAGAGGTTATACAGGCCTCTAAACTCCGGCAGCCAAAGCATTTTGAGGGTAGAAGCTTCTGACAACAGACCTTTAGCTCATCAGGTCTGTTTGGAAAACTCTGATCTTCCCACTTCGCTCTGAAAAGGTGAAGAGAGAAGACAGAAATGGATTTAACAAGAGGAGGAAGAGGCGGTGCGCACAGTGTTGATCCCAGATGATCTCATGTTATCCAAAAACACAAACAAAGCAGAGCTGAGGATCAGCCCCGAGAGACAAAAGAGGAATAAAGGGTTAATCCATCTGTTAAAGCCTGGAGACGTCCTGGAGAGGGGAGGCAGAGAGGAGGGAAGAGGTGAAAAGCTTTGTCACAAAGTGCATCTCTGTAGTCTCAACACAAAGCTATTTTCTGCATGGGAGCGGTGCTGCAGAGCAAACAGGCTGCATGTGGGTCATTCAGGGGTCGCTCCGCATTGGATATCTGACAAAACCACAAGAGGCAAAAACTGTGCCATCGTCAGGACAACATTTACATCAACGGACAGAGTTGCAGCTGAGTGTGAGGGGCTTAAAATACCAGAAAGAAAGGATTCACAGACCAAACGCTGGGGCCAAACACGGGATGAGGAGGCTACAGGCATGTTAGCATGTGGTGTGAGTTAAAGGCTAGCGCTAACGCTGTTAGCATGCTAAGCAGGTTTAATATTCATGGTCAGAGTCTTTGTTTTAGCATGTTAACATTTACCAATCAGTAATGACCACAGTTAGGCCACGACTCATCTCAGGCTTGAAACTTAACATAACAGAAAGTCTGCAGAGGATGAGAGGATGCATTATGGGAAATGTAGGATCCCACTAAGAGCTGAAAGTCACAATATTTCAGCCTCTGCTGCTTCCTGAATACATGACCCAGAGGCCATTTATATGTTGAAATCCTGTCTGTTGTCCACAAAAAGACTCTTTCCCACTATGACTCCATGTTGGGAGATGAACTGCACAGAACAAAGACCGTGGATTTGTCTTTTATGGAGCTGTCATGCTGTCTTTGACCAGTCTGGCTCCTGTTTTCTTGCTCCCAGTGTTTCACGGTTTCAAGAACAATTTCCAAGTCTGAGTTTGAGGCTTTATTTTTAACCAGAGGGTGGCTTTTTCTTAAATTCTCATCCATTTGCCAGGTGGCCAGCAGAGGAGAGGCCTGTCAGAGCGCCGGCTGCGACACTCAGACTGTGTTGACATTGATCGAGTTAAAACCAAAAGGTGAACCTTTCCAGAAACAGTTTGCAGAGAGTGGATCTTTAAAGGCTGTCTCGTCTGGGAGAAACATGAAACTGAACACTTCCTGTCACTTCAAACCTTCTCTGTTCATCTGAGACCTGCTGAACATTTCTGTCTTAAATTAATCACGTTTGTCGTTGAAGTCCTCCTCCTCTTCTCTGCTCCTGTTAAGATGTCCTCCGTCCTGTTTGTCTCCCGTTAACCCTGAATGACTATCTGTTGGCTCAGGCCTCTGTCCTCCCTCCCTGCTCTGTTTAGCTTTCTCCCTCTTTCTCTCCCTCTCTGGTAATTCTGGCCTTTGGGACTGAGGGCCATTGACAAGCACTGAGAGTTAATGGCACATTAAAACCAGACAAAGACACCCTGTGGACGCAGGGGCCAGAGAGGAGGACGAATCCCGACTGTATTGAAACGAGTTGGAGATAGTTAGAGCGCTACAACATGTCGTATTGAAAGAGGAGAGATGGAGCGAGAGAATGAATAAACGAGGGAAAGAAGAGAAGCGGAAATTAGGCGAGCCGGTCGATGAAGGGAGAAAAACAAAAAGGAGGCCTTTATTCGAGACGCCACTGTCTTTTTTATCGATCGCTGAGAGAGAAACACTGAAACACTACGCATCCCATGAAAGTTGCAATCCAATAAGAGCTAATGAGATATCATTTGAATCCCAAAGGGGTCGGGAGATAGTGGTGCGTTGAGGTGAAGAACGGGGGACAGGCCTGAATGAGTGAGGGAGGATTCCCAGGGAGAGGGCTGGTGAAAGGGGGCCGACCCCCCACGGGTCACTGCTATTTACTCTGCTCGCTCCCTTTTTCACCCCTCTGCTGGTTTCCTCTCTCAATCAGATCCATTCTGCCGCTCTCAGAGCTAATCCACCCGACGCAGGCTGAGAAACACTCTCATTAGCCCTGTGTGTGAGTGTGTGTGAGTGAGTGTGTGTCAGTGTGTGTGTGTGTGTGTGTGTGTGTGTGTGTGTGTGTGTGTGAGTGTGTGTCAATATGCCTCAAAGAGCAACAGTGTGAGATTCAGTTTCAGATGTTGTGCACAAGCTGAACAAAAGCCTCAAACTGAATGTTTCTTTCGTCACCTCTGCCTTAAATCACTCTTTAAATTTACTGGATTCACAGTTTGCACCAGTTCCGCCTCACCTGCAGCAGGTCGGCTCACCTGTCGTTAAAGCTGACGGGCAGATGAATTAAACTTTACGGCCGTTTATGACTACTGTAATTAAACTTCATTTAGTTAATAATGCCGTCCTCAGATCTGAGCAGCGCAGCCAAGGATCATAAATGTGTCATTGCTTTAAAACTTCATCGCTCCGTCAAAAGGCCTCGTGACAGGATCATGAATCACTCTGTAAACCTGCACAAAAGGTTCAGAAGCATCGGAGGGAATTGATCGTCGCTGCAGTTAAATGCTGTGATGGCAGAAAAATGCTCTGAAAGTGGCGTCCACTGTTAAACTGTAGGAGAACGACGACGCTTTGCTTTTTGGCTTTTTGCACTTTGTTTTGTTCACATTCACAAAAATCACATCAGTTTTCAGTGAGCTGAGGGTCAGATCGTTTTTTAAATCACACCTTGAGACTTTTTGTGGAGGCTTCTGGAAATGTTTTCGATACTGTTTGTTTTATTTAATCATTTCACTTATTTTATTTTTTTCATTTTATCTGCGTCATCTGGTCTTATTTTTATTTTTTGTAGCATTGGAAAAATGCTATATGAATAAAGTTTCTCATTATTATAAAAACCTATTTAACCCATGCCAATAGAAATCAGGTCAAGGCCCACTGTGACTGACAAATAACAGAAAAATAAATACAAAAATAAACTTGCATTAAAGACATTAAAATTAATAAATGCATAAGAGAAAAACAGAAATGGGGGGTTATTAGAATGAAAAAGTGGATCTGTTTGTTTAATTTGCTCTATTATTTACACAACTTAGAGACTTAAAGCTGCATTTATTAATTTTTTGGTCACTTGGGGGCAGCAGAGCGGACTGAAATCACAACATTAACATATGATCACCTCACAGTGTTAATAAGGCTGATGTGTGTTAACACACAGGTGACTGCAGGAAAAATCTAATTGCAACGATGTGAAGATGGGAGACTCGAGGCTCCTGTCTCAGATGTCCTGTCTCCGCTCTGACGCAGGACAAATGGACGGCGGCCTCGTCCACAATGGCTGCCACATGTACCAGCCCTGATGTAAAGCGCCTGACCTCCTGCAACCGCACGGGGCGTTTCACACCGCAGCGCCATTTGGACGACTTTCCTCACTTAAGCAAAGTGCTTTTGGGCTGATTAGCAAAGCGCTAGCGGCCGCGGCTACGCATTAATCACCTGCTGGAGCCGTCAGCTGAGGGGTGAGACCGAGGGGGAGGAACGGGGGAGGATCGCCTCAAGAAAAACAGCCTAATAACAATGTCCATTGAACGGCTGTGCTGCTGTTTCCCCTGGGAAAGCTCAACAGTCCTTTCCTGCTATACAACAGGCCCCCAGAGTGTGTGTGTGTGTGTGTGTGTGTGTGTGTGTGTGTGTGTGTGTGTGTGTGTGAGAGAGAGAAAGCCTTGTGAATGTCTATATACTATGTGTAGGTGTGTACGTGCAAATGTGTGTGTGTGAGCTGTGTGTGTGTTGGCCTGTTGAATGTGTGTATTTGTGTTTATGTTCACAGGTATGTGAAGTACATGTGTGTCTGTACACTAATCATGAGTGTGTGTGTGTGTGTGTGTGTGTGTGTGCACCACCTGCAAAACACCTTAAAGAGCCACAAACAGCAGTCTGTTCAACTGATGGGATCAAATTTCGGCTGCGGTCACAAGCCACCATCACTTACTCTGAACAAGCTCTGTCACACACACGCGCACACACACACATGCACACACACTTTCTTTCCCTCTCACCTACATCCAGCTATCCAAAACACATTTATTCCACTGACTTCAAGGGCAGAAAAGTGTCAGAACTTGAAAATCTGCCGGAGGTAAGCTCCCCAACTCGTTTGATGCTGACACAGGAAGGAGACGTGCACACACACACACACACGTGCACGCACACACACCTGAGGAAAAAAAAGCTTTTAACGGGAAGGAAACCCAAGTCTTCAGCAGCTGTCCCTCCACTGCGGCTGGCTGGAAGCAATGTTATGACACGAGAGGACAAAAGGCCTTGTCACTGTTATTATGGCTGAAGAAGAGGCTCAGAATAGGTGCAGATTGCAGGTGTTTAAACGCTGACGGTCATGAATGGCACGCCACAGTGATGGAGATTCTGTTTTCATATTTGGAGTCTCTCTCGTGCTGCCAATAAATACATCACGCTGACACTCCAGGCTGGCACGCAGCAGAGCGTGCAGACATGTGAGGACTGTTAGGACACACAGAAGGAGCGAAGCGCTTGAACGAGCTGATAGCAGCTTCAGATACGCGTCTCAGATCGGCGTGACGTGTTTGCACTGTATCATTCACTACAGTGGCAGATAAGGAGCTGAGTCATGCAACACATTGCAATGTCATCCTGCAATGCACCAGTGAAATGATCACAAGCTCACATTCCTGGATCACTTTGTAATGAACGCCTTCATTCGACTGTTATAAAGAGAATTATTCCTGCTGTGAGCTGTAAAATCTCTCCTCACATCAGAAACTGCGTGTCGTGTTTTCTTCTGGATGAGAGCATTAAGCTAAACGGACCCGGACATGTCATTTTCAGGTCAGCTGACAGTTTTACCACACAAGTCGACCCTTGTTATACACTCCAACGCCTGTTTTTGGAGAACACACCTTCACACTTGTGCTGTTGGGAAAGTTTCCTCGAGGTATTATCCCACAAAGATCATCCTTGAAGCCTTTTTTCTCATTAGAGTCAAACCTGAAACATGATTTTCTCCGTTCGTCTTTGCCTTGTTCGAGCTCCTCGTCATCTGTGACAGCAGTAATTCTTGGCTGCCTGGCAGATGATTCAGTCCACCGTCTGTTTGTGCTCTGAAGACATCAGGAGACACTTTGGACTCCTTCTCACTCATCCTGATTTTATTTACCCGAGCCTTCAGAAACTACTGGAGGTTAAACTGGGATAAGACAACACTTTAATGGCTGGCTAACTCTAAAAGACAATCTGTAAACACACACGAAAACACTGGCAACAACAGGACTACAAACAACCCACGATGCAATGCTCTCTGTACGGCAGCGTCTCGTATCTGATGCTGTGAATGCATCATGATCTAACCTTGGACATGAGGCACTTCTATAAAGTTTTGGGGCTTGTTAGCGACATATTAACAGAAGAAAGCTCTTAAGCTAGAGGAAAACATGCACACATCTCCCATAATGCAACCTGATAACAGTCTTTTGCTCCACAGGCTTTCTCCCACAGTGAGACTGAGCCTCACTGCCCCTCATGTATTTTATTTTGAAAAGGAAAAACACTGTTTCCTTTACTGAGCCTCCACGTTTGGTGTCTTTTTGCTGAGGGGAGGAATTTCAGGGTTGACAGGGTGGAAAG
Organism: Chaetodon trifascialis; assembly: GCF_039877785.1. Taxonomy (NCBI): domain Eukaryota; kingdom Metazoa; phylum Chordata; class Actinopteri; order Chaetodontiformes; family Chaetodontidae; genus Chaetodon; species Chaetodon trifascialis. Next base: position 25,250,802 of record NC_092067.1, read on the forward strand.
AGTTTATTAGAGTTCTTCGACCGACTCTCTTCCTCGAATCTGTGTGTGAGAGCAGCAGAGAGCAGCTTAGCTCCATCGCTTTCTGTCGACACTCCAGGCAGTTTTTAAAGATTCAGGCAGTGATGGAGCAAGTGTTCAGATCCTTTCCTGAAGTCAAAGCACCGAAAGCACGCTGAGAAAATACTGAAGTGCTGCATTCAAAGCCTTACTCGACTAAAAGTACGTGCGTATTAATCACAAAATGTACTCAAAGGTAAAACTCCTGGTGTAATAAAGTGTCCCTGTCAGTGTGTTTGCATCTGCAGTCTGTGGATTCATAATCCTGCTGCATTCATGTGTTCATTCATTTTACTGCTGTAGATGTTTCAGCTGGCTCTCGTTGAACTACTTTATCTCCCTTTGGCTGCTTTAATCTGCACCTGAGTAAATGTACTTTCCACCACTGGATCCACTGGAACGTCCCTCCTCTGCGTCCTTAAACTTCCCTGATGCAAATTAAATTTTATCCTCAGTTTTTCCTCTCAAACTTCATCTTCAGTCAGACTTTTACTGTCAAACACAGGATGCGTCTGAAAACACTGTTAGTCGAGTACTTAGTTCAACGATTACACACTTTGCACTGCAGAATCACGGCTCACGTCTTCAGACTCTGCTTCAGAGAAACAGCTTTAATTCTTCCTCTTGTAATTTATTCTGTTGCACTCGTCAAACAACCATGAAAATGAAGATATTTGCTAATAATGCATTGAGTGTGACTGTCTCTCAAACTGTTTACGCGGTGAGGCGGTGAGTTCATTCATTCATGGATGAGTTCACACACACACACGCACGCACACACACACACACACACACACACACACACACACACACACACACACACACACACACACACACACAGCTGAAATGACTTTAGACACTTGATGCAGGTTCATGTTGATTTAATTGTAAAATAATGAATCACAATCATCGTATCAGCCTGGTTATCACAGTCAACGATCTGTCTATCAAATCATATATAATTACAGATATGTCTATTGAATTACAGCTCCGGTGTGATTTAGATTAATTTCTTCTTTAAACAGTTTATAATGAGTCTGATATGATCAGCGGTGCAGATAAATACATCAGACCAACAGTGTTTTTCTTCTTTCTCTGAACAGACTGTCAGGATGTAAATAAACACGTTTCCTTTATTGTGGTGGACATTTAGGATTTTGGCCCAGAAACAGCTGTTTGGTGGCTTTTTAATGAGACGTTTAATGTTTCATTTTTAGATTTTAAAGCATCACTGTGGACCTTTATCTGCAGAGCACACTGTGTCTTAACATGTAACATAATGAAATATGTCAGTTAACATATCTGGAAAGTCTCAAAATGCTGATATTGAACGTATCAGTGATGCATTTCATTTGTTTTCTGACAAAATATCCGATCCTGTAACACAATACCTGCTTGCAGTTATTGCAGTTTTTTATGGTTCAGTTTAGACGTTCACAAGTCGTTTATTTAACAAAAACCACAAAGTTTCACCAACTTTAAGAACTTTTGTTGCTGAAAACGAACCAGCGATGGAAGAAAAACCTGGACTCCATCCATCCACCCAGACCTCCACCCTGCAGGTGTGCTGCATCAGTGTTTATAATATCTAGTAGACAGAGGTGAAATTAGTCTTTACACTAATTATTTATCACTGAATAGACTGAATTCTTCAGTTATGATTGAACAGATGGACTAAATCGAACCATCCGGCTTCTTCTGGCATGAAAATTGCTTAAATGTAAAAATACTTCATTTAATACCCGTGCTCATGATTCCAGCGTCGGCCCACGCCGCTGAGCTGTTTTCATCGTCCTCGCATACCTCAGGTGCACTGAGGGGTAATCTCTGACAGATGCAGAGCAGAAATGAAAACACTGAGGCATTAGCGGGGGCCGCGGGGCCCGCTGGAGCCCCAGCCATCAGGATCGCCGTTCCAACAGGTTAATTGTCCCCTCCCGCCCTGAAACGTCCTGTCCCAGATAGCTCGGTGCCGTGAAGACATCTTGTGACACCCGGCGTTCCAGACCGCTGGCTCGGCCTTTCTCGTGCACCCCCACCTGCTCATCACACACGGACACGCTCATGCTGGCAGGGTCCACTCTGTCTGGCCCCCAGCTGTTTGGCCACAGATGGGTGGCTTCCTGTCAGAGTCTTTTCCAGATGTAAAGGGTTTTTCCCTTTCTTTCACCGCCTTTCTTCTCCTCTCCTTCCCTCCCCTGAAGTGTTTTGTGTGTCTGTCCCGAATCATCAAAGCTCATATCTGGACTCCAGCGAAGGCTTTGCCTCCTTGTTCTCTCTTTCACTGTTCCACGTCACTACATCTTATATTTAAATTCAACTGAAGAGTTTCTTTTATTTCTGACTTTTTCCCTAAAAACATCCAGAAAGAAAAGCACCAGATCATGAAAGAGCAAGTATTCCTCCCGCAGAGGAACACTCAACTTCCTTTAAATGAAGCTGTTGATCACATATCTGACTTAAATCAGCCCGGTGGACGAAGACACAAAAACAAGACCCAAGTAAGTACTTTTCCTTGAATTTGCACTGAAGCTGCTTCAACATGACTGTCCTCCCTGTATGTGACACTGATGGATGCTGCAGGGACACGACTCACATGGCAAACACTTTGAATAAAGAGAGTTTTTTTTTTACAAAAAAGGTGAAAAAAGACAAAGAACTGTGTCCAAAATTCAAAAGGTGCATAAACGTGAGTCTGAAAGGACAAAACGTGATCCCTGTGAGCTGATCTGTCAGCACCTTCGTATCACTGAACACCCGGCTGGTTTCCTTCCTTATAAAAAGGTCACATATGAAAAACATGAATGATTCAGATGAAAGCTTAAAGATTCATCCGTTCATCCATCCCAGCCTTCTCACTCCTCTGTTCATCCTCTTTTTATCTGTTTCCCTCGTCAGAGTCAGGTGACACAGATAGGACATATGGTGTAACAATAGACACGAGTGTTAAAATATTAACTTGCTCCACCTCATTAAGGCTCTCTAAGTCATAAAGCCCTTCTGTGAGGTGGCGCGATAAACCCTGGTCCAACCCCTGGCCCTCCCAGCCGTGATGCTCGTCAGGCTAAAGCAGCAGCAGGATGCGGCCCCCTCCTGGAGCCTCCACAAAGGCCAGTATGGCATCCTTAATGGTGCATGTTGGCTTAAAATCGACCGGCAGCTTAGCAGGAGATGCTCTATGAAATGGCGTCTATAGAGGCAACGGGGGGTGTTATGTGTGTGTGTGTGTGTGTGTGTGTGTGTGTGTGTGTTCAAGTGTGTATGTCTTGAGAAAAGAAAGCTGGGAGCAGAGGGGGGGTGGGGGCCTGGTTAGGGGCTCTGAAGATATGCACACTCTCTGCAATGATCCACAGTTTCTGTTCGTCTGCCCTCTCAGCATCACGTCCAATCCACTGTGACGGTGCAGGTAAATCTGGACTTGGACCCACGAGCAGACTCAACAAACAGGATCAGTGAGGTAAAAACAGAGCGTACTGAGAATACAGGTGAGCAACAGGTAGGCGTTCAGCGGAGGCAACAGCAAAGCGGTGAAAGGAAACAGGCAAAAGGAAGTCACATGACACAGGTGGATAGAGGGCACACAGAGGATAGAGGGCGTCCATATGCTCTGGTTCTAAAGGGGTACCAGGGAGCAGGTGGAGCAGGGATGGTGGAGCAGAGAGGATCACTGAACAGTAGTTTCAATTGATTGTGTTGATAAAGTTGCTGTTGTCACGACAGAACGCCTCCTCCTCAGCTCCTGCCGACCCTCCAGACTTATCAGGTGGAAGATCAAGGAGCGTTGGTGGGTGAAACCCCGGGAGCAAACCCCCCAATCGACTGGGTGCTGGAGGCCTCTTCTAAAAGGTGAAGACACACGACCGACTGGCTGTCAATATGTCGGCGGGTGGTGGGACTCTGAGGGTGGAAACTAGAGGTCTTTCCATGATGGGATTGACCTGAGAGATGTGAGGGTGGGCTGGATGGTGCAAGCTCAGATGCTCGGCAGCTTCAGGGCTCCAAAGAGAGTCTGGGTCCTGGTTTAGAGGAATCCAGCCTTGATGGCGGGTTGCATGTGGAACGCATGTGGAAGGAGTTCATTGTTCTTCTCTTACTCCTCTTTTCCACAAAGAAAAAATCCCTCTCCATCTTCCTCCCTCCTCCTTCTCTGCCATCTCTTCTCCTCCTCTTCCTTGTCACTGATCCTTCTTTCTTTGTGGCTCCTCATCCTCTCCATGACCCAAATGTCAATCAATACTATTTCCTCCACCCCCACACGGCCCACCCTCCTCCGCCACCTCCGCCATCTCCACTATTCCTTTAATTGAACCTCCAGCAGAGGACAAGTGCAGCAAAACCTTTAGCATTTCCACACTTCAGCTGTTAGCATGTCAGGAAATTTAGCTTTGAGATCTTTTTAGGCACAGGCTGTGGATGGAGGCGGTGCTGGACTTAAGAACGTGAATCCGATTGTTTGTTTTGAGAAAAGGTGGACGCCTGACAGGCAGAGGAGGAATGCCAGGTTTGAGATAAGGAGATGTTAGCGACCATTCAGGCTGAAGAAGTCAAATAAAAGACAGGTGACCGAGCTGATGATGAGCAACAAAAGACCATTTGCTCCTCGCCAACATGGTTACGCCCTTAAAAATGAGGCCATAGAGAAAAGGATGGAACTGGACTTCATTCAACCAATTTGGACGTAACAGGAAGTGACATCATCAGTCCACGAGGAGGCACTAAAACTGGTGGGACAAGCTTCTTTCTCATGGCCTGATGTCACTCTGCTGTCCAGTTTGTCCCTCCTGACATGAACGTTTATTTTTGTCCCCCTCGTCTGTGACGAAGTCCTCAAAAAGTGAGATCTGTTCTGTAAGTCGTGCCCGTGTGAGCCGGCGCTGTGTCTCTAACACAACAGCTGTTCTTTCAAAGGAGCTCCTCCCTTTGCCGTCTCCTCTGCACCCTCACTCCTCCCGTCTCCACCTCTTCCCTGTCACTGATCCCTGTCCTTTGTGAGCCTCCTTCCCTTCTCCATGAGCCTTTGCTGGGGGATTAACTCCCCAACTGTCAATCAGGCCTGTTTTCTCTTTCACCCCTCCTCCGCCACCTCCACCTTTCTCCAGTCTTTTAATTGAAGCGAGGAGGGGGAGGATGGTGTTTTTCCTCCCTCTTCCATTCCAGCATTTGACGCCTCCTCTCCCCTCTCTGCCTCTTTGTCCTCCCCCTCCGTCAGGCTGTTTGCTCAGCTCCGGGTTGCCAAGTTTAGAAACGGAGGGATGAAGAAGAAAGAGAAGAGGGAGAAAAGAAACACCAGGACGACCAAAGAAAGACGCAAAGGTGTGAAAGTCTAATAAACATCGAGAGCCCTCGCTTTTGAGAGACGGATGAGGGCTCCGGCGCTTGTCGCCCGTTCAGCGCAGGCGAGCGCGAGGCCGAGCGACCTCGCCTCTCCTTCTGCCTCTGTTGTCCTCCATAAAGACATCCTTTAGACTTGTTTTCAATTATTCACCGTGATAAATGAGATTCTTCGCATTAATACGTGCACGGTTTGGTCGCACATATTTCATCATACGTGGATGACAAGGTGCAAATCCGGCCGATGTGATAGCTGAGGGTTTACATGAGGGGAGCGGCGCCGGGGCCTGTGTGGGAACGAAGCCTTATCTGCGCCGTGTCGTCGTGGTATGAAAGCAAAGGAGAAACCTGTGAAACGCCGCGTGTTCGCTCAGGAAACGAGACGTATTTACATTCACGTAGCTTGAATGCGCTCTGACCCTTTCATGTTGTTTCTTTTCGAGGGGCCAAATATTTACTTTCTGCTTTCCAAAAGTGATTTCATTTTTCATTTTCCCACTATTTGACACTCGGTGTTTGCGTTTGGCTGCTCCTTCTTTTTTCTATACGAGCAGGAGGCAAAGTGCCCTGTGATGTTTTGGCTTGAAACAAATACTTTGAAACTAAACAGAGGTTTCACAAGAGCTTTCAAACATTCTCAGAGGTGTTTTTTTCCAGAAATACGCCTTAGATCCAAACACACGAGTAATGGCTCGTTCTGTCGAATGAAATCTGGTATACAAATCAAGGCTTGTGCAGAGAAAGGCTGGTCACTGCGAGCTGGCCCGCTTCTGCAGGTCACGTGACAAACCTGGTGCGTTTCCATCACGGTCGAGTCACACTCGCCGCTCTGCTGCTTCTCTTTTCCACAGAAACACGGATTCATTCACCAGTTCGCCGTTTTTTATGACTAATGCTCAGCTGCAGTCCAACTCAACACCTCCTTCACATTAAAGGCCTCCCAATAAAGGCGAAGCTGGAGGAGTTTTAATGTGAGAAATCTGCAGGAAGTGATGCTGAAACTGGACCTGAACCTGGAGCAGGATGGGTTACAATAACGGCCTCTTTCTACCAGCAATATATCTGTCACATAAGCATGGTCTAAATAAAGAGGCGTGCACTGTTTCTGCATAATGTGACATCAGGGAGGAGGACAGGAAACAGGAGGTTAACCCGGGGCTGACACGGCACAGATACCTGCTGGTCCACCAGGACGTCCTGAGTGCCAGTCGGTGTTTTCTGACCTCTATCAGCTCCCTCATGCGCCTTCCTGAGGGAAAACTTTTTGTCTCCTTTTCTGCTTTCTCTCCATCGCAGACTCTCCTGAGAAATGGGCAGCTGACACCTCTGCCGCTATCACATCATCTCAGTATCATATTCTCTTTCTCAGGCATGTGAGGTCAGCAACAACTGCACTAACAACACTCAGGATCAGCTTTATCGCAGCACATCTAACCTTTCCTTTGATTCTGGACCCTCTCCTACTTAGTCTCGTGTTACACCAGGCACAAACACGCTTCCACTTCAGCGATGACAACCTGCAGCTTTAGCCCTCACAGAGACGGAGGATTCAGGCTTGGCTGAGCTGAAACACAGTCTGGTTAGTGCAGCATGTTAAGCACCGTGATAACAATCAATGGAGGATCAATAAAAATCAATGGAAGCTAATGGCAAAGAGCTTTTTCCTCTTAAAGGTCAGTTTGCTTTGTCGGTCGCTATCAGACCATCAGCAGCATCACTGGACCATTAACCCCTGAAGGGAGACCCCGAATTAGAAAACAGATGTGTGAGTTCATCACCTGGCGATGGTGCGTCCGTTCAGCGCTGGATAAATGATGCGGGTGATGGTGAAATACAAAAGAGGAATGACTGATTAGAAGCTTAATGCAAAAAAGAAATAGCCAATTTTCTGAGCCTCGTGGTAAAGGAAAAATCTGAAAATCCCAGAATAATTACCGAGGACATGACCCCCGTGTCCTCGGTGCAGCTACAGCCCCGCAGAGCGTCGTGGCCACGTGGATCATTTCTGTGATGTTTTCTGAAGGCACTGACCAGTGATGTGTTCCAGCCCACAGGAAACGCTCGCATATTATCTGTTTTGGACAATGACAAACAAAATACAGCACTCGGTCATTGAGTTTTGGGGGATTTGTTTCTTCTCGGATAACATGTGCCATAAATTGTGTACACATTCTGCAAGATGGTTTTCATGAAAGCGTCACCAACTGGAACAAGTTATGTAAGAGCTTCTGGGTCATCAGGGGTCAAAATGGGGAAATTTTAAAATAAAAATGCCAAGAACAATGTTGAAATTTGATCCCTTTGGGCCTCCGTAAGTCTTTAGGACCATATTAAAGGATCAGCCTGAAAACGTTGGCACCGCTCATCCCACCGTGGAAACAGAAAAATGCCGACCCCACACAAACTGCCGCTGCAGCAAAAAACAAAACAGCCATTATACATATATAAAAACCAGTCAACAACTGATGGAGTGGTTGAGACAGAAAGAGGAAAACATCCCCATCCTCTTCTGTAACGCCTGCCACAAGTTTCCAGCAGTGGGAAACATGTGGGATGGAGCGCTCAAATCAAATCAAGTCAAATTGAGGGTTTATTTGCCAGTAACAATGCCAGTGTGCGATTTCATCGTTCAACATAAAGCTGATCCTGATACAATGGGCACGACGCTCCTAAATGTCAGACAAAGGCTGGAAAATATCCAACAAACAACCAAACAGAAGATGAATGTGGGTCAGAAACGTCCCCTGCTCGAGTGGAAAAACACTGAGGCTCTGATGACTTTGAAGAAAGAGCTTTGTCTCTCATGTCTTTACGTGTCGCAGTGACCAAACTCTCCAGGTCAACAGCCAGCCTGAAAGGCCGGATTAAAGGACGGCTCGATCAGTGAAATCACGATCTGACGGCCGCCGTGTGTGTGTTATTGCTCATTCTGTGTGTGTACTCTGCTGTGTGTACCTACCTCTTAGCACTTGGGTGGTTGTGTGTAGTCAAGGTGTGAAGGTGCTTAATCCTCCTCTTCACGGCCGGCGCAGTCGCTTTGTGATCCTCATCTCTGAGCAAACATCATGGAGGTCTGCAAATAAACACACATGTCTAGGCGCATATGAAGCACACGCACACACACGAATACATGCAGAAATGTACATTTACAGACAGTCCTGGACTGAATCTGCTGCCCTCTCCTGCAGGAGAAGAAGATGCATGTGACGGTTCTTTGTTTAAACCTACAGCGGCTGCATGTGTCGCCCCTGTGCAGCACGGATGCTGCTTCCTAACTGCCCCCCTTTTACTCTCCTGTTGGCTATCTGATTGGTGAGATGATTCAAATTTCGAAATCAGCCGTAATTACATAATAATCCGAGTTTGCGGAGCCGAGCATGAAAACCATGCAGCTCCAGCTTTCCACTGTGCAAAGTATAAGTGGGCAGAGCTGATGGATGGATGGAAATAATGCACTTCTAGCTGACCTCATTTTTAACAAATGTATGAACCATCCAGTGCGCATTAATGGAGCAAATCACACGTGGACACACACGCAGTATACACAAGTTCCTTTATACACACAAACATGCAGCTACAGTGTTGAAGTGAGCGTCTCTTTTGTGTTAACCTGAAGTACACACACTCCTCCAGACAGATTAGAGCCAGCTGCAGGTTACAGACGTGGATTTATGTGCCCTTGAAATGCTGCATTAAATACAAAGGCTCTAAATATATCATTAATTGATAGTGTGTGTGGCGTCTGGAGGCCACAAATGTGCACACACACACAGACTCACAAACACAGCAGTTTTGTCACACATGTTGAGTCAGTGAGCGCAGACATGCAAAAAGTTTGCTGGTTCTTCATGTAAATACTGTGGAATTCACACAAACACCCACACAGAAAGATGCTCGACCACACAACAGTCTGTTGTGTATTTTTTTATTATTGCAAAAAGAAACACACACACACACACACACACACACACACACACACACACACACACACACACACACACACACACACACACACACACTTTCACCAGCGTGTTCTTCCCTCGTAGCCGTCCAATCAATCCTCCAAACCAGCAGAACGTGTTTATACTCCACTGTACTGAATTTACACTTGGGGGTAGCTCTGTTTTTACTTTGTCATTATTTGGGCTCATATGTTGTTACAGTGGGGCCATTCGCTGAGTTGGGGGTGGGGGGGCGGACAGATGCGGGGCTGATTGGATCCAGGCTCACCGTACTGATTAGAGTGATAAAATGGGTCAATCCACGATGATGGCGCACTTCAAACATAATTCATGCAGTCTTAATAAAGGATCCCTGATGAGGAACACGGTTACGGTATGTTGGGAATTATTCTGCCGCACCGGGACAGAAACATGGGAATGACTCCAGGGTAACAGGAGGATTTTGTGTGAAATTATTCTTTAAATTTTTCTTAATTTCTCGCTCGCTCAGTGTGAGCTGCAGTATGACGGCGCTCCCCTCATCTACAGGCGATCAGGTGTGACGTCCGACGCCTCCACCTGCAGCTCGATCGCTGAGTGCCTTTTTAAAAGCAGGAGGAGGAAGTGTGAGAGCAGAGGCTGAGCGGGATTAGCTGTGCCGTCAACACAAACACCGAGGCATTGGATGGATGAGCGGAGACGCAAAATGCAAGATGAGAAGGGCTGATTCAAAAGACAGACTTACAGTAATCCTCTTATCTCATTGGCCAGGAGTTCAAGATTCCCATCATGCTCGGCTGTTTTTAGCAAGTGCATCTAAAGCAACGCTGGCCTGCAGCTCCAGGTGACTTAACGTCTGTGTTAACTGATCTGCTGGCTGCTGCCAGTTTTACATTTTAGCTAAAAGCTTCATTTTGAAGCTGTATCATTACCACAGCAACACCGGCTGTGTTCTCTAACCCTGAGCACCAATAAATGTGGGATTTTCTCTGCCCTTAAAGGAGAAAAGCACTTTCTGAAGGTAAATAAACAAAGACGCTGGAGCTCAAACTGCAGAGGAACGAGGGAGAAAGAGTAATCAGCACACAAACAAGCCTGTGGGAGTACACACAGAGAAGCAGACAGACAGAACAATAGGCCAAGGGTTCCCGTCACGGAAGGCTTGAAGGGGAGGAAGAGGAGGAAGAGGCCGGCCTGTCGGGTCAGGTCGGCTCTGTTATCATAACAGCAGCTAAAGCGGTGCTAATGTGGGAAACGAAACGGAGATGTGAATGAAAGCACGGAGGAAACGAGCAGCTCGAAAAACACCGATATCACATGGAAGTGATGTAATCAACAGTGAAGACATGACAGGAACATCATGGCTGCTCGTGATGGAGCTGAAGCATCATGGGAGTACAGCTCTGAACACCTGAACCTGACTACCTGCATCTTTAAACATGGATCACACTCAACCTGACTGGCAACAACTGACAAATCTGAGACCCAAACAGAGACCTGAGGCTGCAATAAGTTCAGCTTGGCAGAGAAATCGACTGAAGTCTGACCAAAAATCAGCTGCTTTGGTGGATCAGACAGCAGAGGGCCAACAAAACCAGAATATTCAAAGTAATAAATGTCATTTTCATCGTTCTGGAAAAAGAGAGGTGTCTGTAGTCTGAGGGGTTGATGATTATGGAAAAAATGGACGAACATGTGACAGCATTTTTTTAGAAATACACAACAGAAAAAAAGACTAATGCTGCAATCAACAATAATAAAAATAATAATAAACTCTGTTGTTATTATTATTCTACTATTCTATCTTAATCTATTTGTAGAGCGCCTTTCAGACAGAAACTGCCGCTCAGCACGAGGCAAAGCACAGCCTGTGAAAGTCACGGCTAGTTAAAGGCTGTGGAGAGATTTTAACTCTCTTTTGATCACATGCAGTGAGCTGCTCACCTGATGTCTGTCGGTCGTGTGTTTCAGCACTCTTACGTGTTACTGAATACTGATGCTTTCAGTGCTGTTAAAATGGCTTCAGAGGATCCTGAGTGAAGCACTTTCTGCAGCACGTTGCTCATCTCGGCCTCTTGGACGCATCGATCATCATCATTACGATGCTTTAAGATGTATTTTCCACTCTGCTGTTCTCTCCAGTGATTTGGTGTTGAGCTAAAACACAGCTGGAGACAGTTTCACACGAGAAAGGTCAAAACCGAAGCAGTTTAAATCGCTGCACATTTCCCATGATTCAGCTTGATGGATGCTCTTGTTAGACCCCCGCCACCTGGTGCGCTGCCAGTTTGCGTTGTGGAGAATTCAAGCCGACCGTGATGACATCACTGCGACATCATCGGGGTTGATGAAGCTCCTCCGCCGATGGCGTCAGACTGTTTTCCAGGCTGGAGAGTCAGCTGACCTCTGTGTGTGAAACTGGTGACGTGTCTCTTCAGATATCGGTCTAAATGATGAGGCAGTAGCAGAGATTTCAGTCCAGGAACGTTTTGTTCTTCTCGCAGCTGGTTTTGTTTTAACACGGTTAAGCTTGAAAAAAACAAAAAACAAAAAAAACAGTCCAGGGCCATCTCTCTTGATTTGTCCTGACGTTTTCGGACAAAATCCAGATCATAACATAGATGATGAGGGTGATGGAAAACGCTCCATCCGACCGGCTACGGGTGAAGAACAACGGCGGCATGTTTGTCGTTAGGGTCGCACGGGAAATTAGACGTGAAGTAGACAAACCTGCAGCCATGTTGGCTCTCCAGCTGCACTTTTATGCAAGTTTCTCAACTGTCAGCTGACGGAAGACACAGAGAAATACCATAATACCAATTGACAACAGGAATTATTAGCTGTTATCGAAGGGCTGCATCGCAGCAGCAAACCTTAATCCCCACAACTGATGCCACTGCATGCACACAAGCAATCCTTCACCGCTGCTTCAGGCCGTATCAATAACTGCACCTGTTGCTTGATAATGGTCATGTGGGGGAATAATTCATGACCTAAAACTAAACTTAAATTGATGCACAGCAGCAACACCTGAGAAATTAATGCAGAAGAGCAGCAGAAAAGGAGTTACCTGAACCAGGGCAGAGCACAGTGTTCTTTTATGTGTTTGAAATCACATTTGTAGGGCTAATCAGACGCCAGAGCTCTGTTTCTAATGCTATCACAGAGTTCTGTGGAACTTGTTTTCCCAGCGTGCTTAAATTTATGCAACAAAAGCACTTTGCTTAATGTTCTGGAAGGTTAGGGACCACGATTCCTCCGTAACCTTCACCGAGTGCTTAAACATGACCACAATAATGCGTCTTTATGGCATTACAAGAGCAGATGTTGCAGGAAAACAAATGAAATAAGCGTCAGTGAACATTTTTCTGGCTGCAATTAGCATCAACACTTGGAAACTCGCCAGATATTTTAATGAACAACATAAACCAGGCGGCGCTGTGAGAGACACACAGAAAGAAGGGTGAGAGAAGTTGAAGGAAATCCCCTGAAGAGAGTAAAAAAGAAAAATCTTTGTTTACCTGCTGCGGTGGTGTCGGACAGACAAACCGAGCGGCGAACGGCCGCCATGCTTTGGTGACGCTGGGATCAACAATCAGTCCTTTCCAGCCTCGGCGGTTTGGTCTGACTCTGGTTTGGATTCCTGAGCTTCTGGTCACAGTTTTGGTTTGAGTGCATAGTTGTGATAAAACCAGAAGAAACGGCGGTTAAAGTCATTATTTTCATTTCTCTTACCCTCCGCTGTTTTACTTCTTCTTGCGGTGGTGACGAATCATTTTTCATTTACGTCCAGACCATGAATTCACAGTGCAGAGGTGAAGGTTTAGTCACGTGTTAGTCACTTTCTGTCTGACTGAGATTCCTCCTCTTCATCTGCATCTGAGCTGCTTTAACAGGTGAAGAGACGTCGGTTGTACCTGGATGCACCTGCACATTTTATTACAACAAGGCCGAGGTTTTCGAACTGTGACGCCTCCACAGGGGAGAGCAGGACAGAGGACGTGGAGGGAAACAGGTGAGGCAAAAACACTGAGGTCTTCCTCAGAAGGAGACAAGTTCATGCAGGTGCTCTGAAAACAAGGGTTTGGTCATTTTCACACCTGTAGATCGTTTGCTCTGGTCTGAATCAGCTGATGAACTTGGTGTGTTTCCCCTTCCGTTTATTTTCATACAGAGAAAAATCAGAGCGAGCCAAGACCCAGCTTCATGAACCATGTGAAAACGATCCCTCATTGGTCAGATGTGTCGGGGGCGGGAGCAAGAATGTAAACAGGAGCTCCAGTGACTGAATACAACATGCTGCATCGCACAAGTCCAGACCTCGATTTGCTCATTTGCATCCCGCTACATAAAGCACACCTGACACCTGCAGAGTGCGTCAGCAGCAGTGGGAGTCTCGGTTCGGTTGTTTTTTTCCACCCCTGAGTGTGATTAAGTTGAGTCAGTTTTATTCGAATACCACCAAATAAAAACAGAAGATATCTCAGAGCATTTTCACGTAGAGCAGATGTAGATCATAGAGATGAACTGCACCAAGGTGGGAAAGTGAACCTTAGATTTAACTGGGCTGAAAAGAGCAGGTGTGGAAGCACCTTTTGTTACTGGTCCTGCTGTTTGGGCCTCTCATCACTCCGGTCAGCAGCTGGAGCTGCTGCAGTAACTCTTTCTATAAAAGAACACACACAGACAAGATCCACACATGTTCACATTCAGTGTGACTTCACGAGGATTTCATCATCTTCACTCGTCGTAACTGCAGGACTTCAGCAGGTTTTGAGCTTTCTTCAGTATCAAAGGAGTCCAGCGGTCTGTGCTGCGAACAGGAGCTGCTAACTGCTAATTCAGCAGAGTTTTAACAGTGTTAGTTTAAACAAATCCAGGCTTGAAAACCGAGGCTCCACATGCAGTCGTATCGGTGCTGTGTGAGGAGGCCGCAGCGTCAGACTTGGTGAGTTGAGGCATCCGCTTCCATGTTGTTTCCCTGCAGCAACCTATTAAAGCCATTAACCAAGCTGTGCACCCTGTCCCAGGGACCGCATTGTGTGTGTGTGTGTGTGTGTGTGTGTGTGTGTGTGTGTGTGTGTGTGTGTCAGCTTCATCGTGTGTCTTTTCTCTGACAATCATTTGTCAGCCACACCGCAACCACACCATCACTGCATGAGCGGAAAATTGGAAAAAGTGTATTTGCTGTGTGTGTGTGTGTGTGTGTGCATGCGTGTGTGGTTGCCAGGACCACAGTGGTCTCATTATCCCGGTCATGTGGATCAGGGTGTATACACGTGGTTGCAGACGGAGAAATCTTTCTAATTGACGACCTCCCTGAGTGTGACTTGTGGAAATGCGCTCACGGACTGGGAGGAGCATCTTTACGCTTCTTCTGACTCCTCCGCTCACCTCCTCTCCGTTCACCCCCTGGTGCTCTCCCCTTTCTAACTCCCTCCCTGTTTCAATCCGCCGAGCCTCCGCGGGAAACGAAAAGAGTTGTGATTAACCTTGAGGGAGGCCGAGCCGGAGCGAGGTGGAGTGTGAAGTGCAAATGGAGGCAGAGGCCGAGCGTCAGCGTCTCCGCTGGCTGGGAACTGGAGCAGAGGCTCTGATGCAATGGGTGGAGGGAGGCGCAGGAGGAGTGCGAGGAATAAATAACAGGGAGTTTTCAGATGATCAGGCAGATGTTCGAGTGGGACTGAAATCAAAGCAAAGAGGAAAATGCCTGCTGAATATTTTACTGCAATAAATGTTGTTTAAATTTACACTCAAGGCGAAATAAGTGTGAAATATTAGTCAACATTACTCGAATCCCACCGGGAAACTGTCAGAGATGGGACTCAAACCTCTTGAGATTAACGCTCCTTTCTAAGCTAAATGCTGTGTTTGATCCTTAATTATGACAGTCAGACTGCTGTCATGAAGGATTTTTAGCAAATACTCTGTTTGTAAGTGTTGTATCACCCGCAGCATCGCTCCTCGCTGAGAGCCGTGTGCACTGAGGCAAGAAGGACGAAGCCAAAGGGGCTGAATGTTGGCAAGAGTGTCAGTTGGCTGCTGTTTCTGTGCATGACCAGGCATGAGAAAACCAGCTCAGAGCGAGACTGAGAGGATTATTGGCTGGGATGAACCTCCACAGTCAGGGTCAAAGGTCCTGCAGCAGGTACGGGACAGGCAGAGGACGGAGGAGGACGGCGGAGTTGTATACGCGGCTGTTTTTGGCGGCGTGGTCGACTCGTGTGAGGGGAGGAGGTGCGGACATTTGTGTTTTATTTTGGTTCATTATCTGTTTGTGCACCAGTGTCACAGACGTCCACAGGAGGACGGACAGTTGACAAATTGATTTGATTGTGTTGAAGGACGCTGCGCTGATTGAATATCTGGTTGAAAAGTCACTCTATAATTCAAAAGTTTCACAGGCCATAGTGGAAGAAATTCAGAGGAAAACGATCTTTTTCATGCGTCTAATGAGACGTCACATACGGCAGCTGGTTTCCTGCAGCACGCCTAGTTTTTAGATTGAAAATGGCAAATTATTATTGCTGTCCCAGCTGATGCTCGCACATTAGCTGCTGTAAATAAGCCTGGTATGAGCTGAACCTCCCAACAATATTTAATAGCACTCGAGTATCAACAGCCTGCCCAGCTGGACCGTTCCCAGACATTTGGACACTTAGCAGGCGCAAAACTAAGACATGTGTGTATGAATATGTATTATGAACATGTATAGACCTATAATTCTTAGAAGAAATGAGCAGTTGTAAAGCGATGAAGCATTAAACCGCAACATCATTAAAACTAAACCACAGACGTGTTTTCCATCATGCAACCACGTCTGAGCCGCTCACCGCTTGCCTCAGGGTTTCTGTCTTAGCACACCTTCACTGTTAGCTCGTCTTGAACAGGTGTATCCACAGATGTTTCAGGCCTCATCTGAAGGCTTTGCAGGATGTTCAGACAGATCGGCACTCACCACACGTCTACAACTTGTATTTTAAGGAGGCATCACATGTTTTCCCCTCGTCCGATGAAGCCATACATCAGACAAAACTGTTACTTCCCCTCCGTCTTACAGCCGTGACCATCCTTCCTGTGATGCTCCTCCAGGAGTCTGATGGATCCACATGACGTTATAATCATGTCATCCAAATTGAATCCCCGTTCTTTTTTCTTTTTTAATGAGGCTGCGCGACATCGTGAAACACTTAACCACAGCGCTCCACAAGAAAACCCACTTCGCCTATCATCAGCTATCTGGACATCAGATTTGTCTCTCTAATCAACATTCAAGGGCCTAATGGACATTCTTTGGTTTCTGCAAGGCTATCAAATGAGAGAAGGGGGAGGTTTTAATCTCTCCAATTACTCTGTATCTCCTGGTAATACAATCAGGCCACGCAGGCACGATGGCAAGCCTTCAATGAGCGCAAATCAAAAACAAATGCCTGGGAATCGAGTATTGTCTGCTGTTCTGCGACCTCAGCTCTTTGCTGAAACGCTGGGGGAGAGAGAGGGTGAGAGAGGGAGCCGGAGAGCCGGAGAGAGAGGGATGCATCCGAAAAAAATCTCTCAGCAAGTCAGATGAGGGAACCGATAAAAAGTTTTTTGGAACGGAATTCCACACCACCATGAAATAGGATTTTCTGCCCTGAATCAAGAAAACGCTGGAGCTCCGATCACCACTTTCCCCCTCCTCCCTCTTTCTTTCTTTCTCTGCTTTAATCTAATTTGAAGGTTTTAATGGGAGTAAGGAAACGATTTGGGGTTGCTGGATCTCGCTCATCTCTCGTTGCCTGAGCGCTCATAGATGTAACTGCGATCCTGCATTTATGGAAAGTGCTTTCTTAGCTGGCTGCTCGGCTGCTGAGAGAGCGGCTTTGGACGCGAGGCCGTGAGGTGGGCCTCTCCTGGCACCGCCGCCGGACCAAACCCTTTGCTCTTTACACCCCGTCTACTGACTCACCTCACGACGGAGCCAGAACCACAGAGGCGATTAGACGCGAAGAGTGCAAAGAGAATATGAACGAGGGTGTGGAGAGATGGAGAGGAGATGAAAATATAAGAGAGGAAGAAAGAACAGCCTGGCAGCGAATCAGATTGGCGTTTCAGCTGCAGATCTCTTTCCTGGAAACCGGATCCTCGCCCTATCGCCCTCTCTGCTCTCTGCAGCTCGCCTCTGGATTCAGCTGGATCCAGTCTGCAAATAAGCCGAGCCGTCGCCCTCCTTTCTGTCCCTCTCGCTCACTTCCTCTCTTCCCTGACGCTCCATCTCTCCATCTTCACTCTGCTGTCCCTGTAACCTTCTCCTGGCTCTGCTTCAAACCCAGAAATGCCAACATAAACCATCATTATGGGCTGCTGGAGCCTGCTCCAGTGGCTGGGAGAGAAAAGTAGGTGGTGAGTAAGATCCAGAAAAGCAAAAGGAGACATGTGACCTGGTGAGGCTACAACTCCGCTAGCTGCTCCATGAGAGAGCTTTGAGGTAAATCAATGATGCTAATATGCTCACAGTGACAATGCTAACATGCTAATGCAAAGCAGGTGTAATCTTTACCGCAAATCGCAACTCAGTTCAGCCTCTTAGCATGCTAACGACCTAAATAGCATTAAACACGAAGTACAGCTGAGGCTGAAGGGAACTGTATTAGTTTTGTAGGGGTTTCATGATAAAACAAAGCATTAGACAAACAGGAAAATTGATCAGAAGATGGCACTAGATGGGAAGTCAAAGGATCATCGACGATATTACAGTTACAGAAACAAGTAGATTAGAGAAAAGTAGATTCAATGGCAAACCATGCAATATTTTTTGAGAAACATTCCATTCCAATCCATCCCAAAACTGTCAGGACATTTCACTAAAATTCAAAAATATCAAGCTTATGGTGACCCTACAACAAATATACACATCAATCAGTGTGAATGCAATCACTAATCATACATTTAACAGTCAAAATACACAAGGAAAGAAGTGTGAGCTCCACTAACTGTGACTTCCTGGTCAAAGGTTTTGATCATTGAAACAATATCTACACAGAGGGTGTAGAGACGAAGACGACAGAGCTTTCATTCGATTTAAGAGTAATTCAGGTGAATTAATCTGCACTGAAGAAAAGATGGACAAAAACAAAAAGGTCAAGACAGATAAGTGAAAGAGTGACCAAATTAATGAAAGTGAATTAACAAAAGAGAATAGGATGAGTTAGACGTCAGAGAGGCAGAACAGAACAGGATGAAAGAATAAAGCACAGAGAGGCTGTAAAGGAGAGGCAGACTGAAAACAGAGAGGGAACGCTAACAGAATAAAAAAATAAAATGAGTAAAGTTAAGAAAAACAGGGAGGAGAGAAAATTGAAACGGCGAAGGTGAGCGATAGGGAGGCTGGTTGGATAATTCACTGGTAAGCGTGGCGGCAGTGGCAGAGCTCCAGGTGATGCTAATTACTCCCATCAGTCTTCTTTAGCGCCACCGCTAAAGCACGTTAGCGGAGGCCTTGGAGCAAATCACGCACAGTACAGGTAGAAAAATAAATAAATAAGTGCTTGAGAGGATAAATTGTCGTCTTCTCGACATCGGGAGCACATCCCCACGTCCCCGTGACGCCGCTGAGCTCGCCGTCCAGCAGAGGACAGCGAGAGGGACGCGGATCTGTGGATGGAAGCTGTGCAGGCGTCCCTGCTTCCAGAGCTGTGGACAGGCCACAGCACAGGACAATCTGCTGTGCATAAACAGTGCATGCACGATGCAAAGCACGGATTAACACAGATTAATGCGTCATTTAAAGCCGCGGAGGGCGATATTTTTATGTAAAACTGCCTGAATCTCAAAGTCGTTGCACCACTAACTGAGATTTATCGCGTTCGCCCTGATTAAAATCTACCACACTTCTCCATAAACAGAGTGATGGATTAAAAAAAAAACAAAAGCTTTGGCCAAAGCAGTGAGTCAGTGGTCTGTCCACCCAGAGCTGGACTCAAACAAACGTCTTTTTCTTCTTTATCACTTTGGCTTCTGCTGGTATAAAACAGCGATTCAGTAATTGCACATCCATAAAGTCGGGGCTCTGTAATTTGAAGTAGCAGGGGTTGAGATTTCCAGCTTGCCCTCATTTCACAGCAGTAACCAGCAGGTAAGTCAATTTTTGACTCGTGTGGCGTATCGAGCCAGGCAGGAAGTCAGACAGGAACAACATGGTGAATCTGGTCAGTTTTCAAAATAAAACACCCTGTGCAGATTCCTGATCGTACATTAACAATGAACATGATTAAAACAGACAAAATAAAATAAATTAACTACATGGTCAGATGGTAGAAGCACAAACATCAAGGGAAATCAGCAAACTGGCAGGTAAAACTCTTTGCTGGTCTTACTTGAAGCCGCACGAAGGACGAATCAAAACCTTGTCTCGGCGTAAACATAACAGTCGTGTCCTGTGGATTCTCCAGGTAACACAGCGTAATTTAAGGTGTTAACATGTTAACATTTGCTAATTATTACTAAACATAAAGCGCCGCTGAGGCTGACGCGGATGTTATTAGTCTGGCAGTTGTAAGCTGCACAGGAGTCAATCAGGATAGCTCAACGCCCCCTTGTGGACAAGTGTGGAAAAATCATGTGCATTTCTTTGCTTGTTGAAGCTTTTAAATCAAGTTTAGATCCTCTGGGGACCATGAACGTAGAAACTTCAGCTCGGTCTGGTCACTAACGCATGCAGCCAGTCCTGCTGCTTTCCAATCTAGTTTTCTAATTAGGGAGTGATTTAAGTCTGACCTGTGAGACCTGACTGGCTTAATTAAACAGAACACACCTGGGTCCTGATGATTCAGGTCAAAAGCCACCATCATAGAGTTTAGCTGCGACATGGAATGAAAACACGAGAACAACCAAAGAGAAGTCACTTTCATATTTCATGAACCAGTGGAGAAAATGGTTAATGTGCACTTTGGAAATGCTCGTCTGATGATCCCTGAGCACTGCAGCCCAAAGCACACCGACCATCCCATCAGGTGTTACACATGATATTGATGGGCGCCCTCCACCAGCACATTAACTCTCATTACTGCTCCAGTGAAGCGCCTGGCATTTACTATGACAAATCCCTCCCAGCGCAGGCCCACCAAGACCTGAAATAAAGATCTCAGAGCCCCGCACATACATCAGCAACCTGCAGATATTACAGGAGTTTAACACGTTTCCGAGATGCGAGCTTACATTTTTCAAGTGTCGCTGATTTACAAACTGGGGGAATGTGATTGCTAAAAACTCTCTGTGAATCTGTGAATGCTATTTTCTAGCCAGCAATTAGGTTATTAGACCGGATGTCCAATTTTTCAAATGGTTAATAGCCTAAATTACATTTAGAGGGATCACTCAGCCTTTAATGGAACAGCGCTGGTGTGCGATGTGAAGGTGTTTTATCCTGGCACAATGTGCGGTGAGGATTAAAGTTTGATTAACGGTCCGGAGGAATAAAGGGCGTCTGGAAAAGAAAGAAGTTATTTTTGTTTTGCTTCCTTTTGTGTTCGGAGCTCCACTTCAGACAAAGCAAGCCGCCGTCGCACAGAAAAGCTCCAGAATCTCCTTCATGCTGATTGATGTCGCTCAAGTAGGTGAGGGAGGAAGATCCCGATTAATGTGTGTGTGTGTGTGCAGGGGGGGTTCAGCATGTAATTGAGTTAAAGTCTCCCCAGGCCAGAACTGAATTAAGAGCAGATTAGAGGCCAAGTGCTGAGTGTGTGAGAGTGTGTGAGCTAGCGTTAGCTCTGCGCCTTCCTGAACTGCTCCCCGGCGTGTCGGCTTAACGGCATTGAAACATGATATTAACTGTGGTTTGAATTCAAAGGCCTGTTTTCTTTTTATTTCACTTCACAAGCACAGACAGAGGCTGCTGTTTGAGGGGGAACAACAAGTGGATGTTGAAGATATGAGACGATCCAGAGGGGATTTACGATCCAAGAGGAGAATACAAATCAGATATGTTCCAGATTGACGGTACGACATCACGATAGCACGCTGCCTAACAGCTGCGTTAAACTGCGTTTTTATTAGCAGTGGATGAAATGATGGGGTGAAAGGTGTTTCCCTCAGCTCTGCAGAGCTTTTAGCTCCTTTTAGCTTTTTAACATTATTTCTGCTAACATATGCTAATATCCATCACATCTGTGCAGCTTATCTTGTGCAATATTGCACATTTTTACTGTGCTATATATATTTTCTACTGTGTTCTATATTTTCAATTGCACAAAGACTCTGTATTTTATTTATTTTACTCATGTGCAATTCAAACTCCAGTGTGAAACTGAGCCGTTCTTCACAGGCAATATCTTTTATATTCTTTTGTATATGTAATTCTATGTATTAGTATTTTTATTGTCTATTTGTTCTTACTCTACTTTTTATCCTTGCTGTTGTAACATGTTCCCCAGCATGGGATCAATAAAGTCTTATCTTAAATGCAGCTGTTTTCAGAAAAAAACAAAATAAAACAAAGACATAGCTGCTAAACATGGTGGAGTATTTATCATTTCAGAGCCTGATATTTCCCTCAGACGCTGCTTAAAACTGAAACACAGAGAGAAAATATTGCACTGAGATTTGTCGGGTGGACAGACTCATGACGTACAAATTTGCTAAGAATTAACCTTAACCATATCAACTTTATATGTTATTATATATTAGAGACGTGTGTGGCGCTGTCTGCATCTGCAAACCTTTGACTCATTTTCTCACTTTCTTTTCTTTTTCTGGACGTTTCTGGGCTCCAGTTTTTGGTAATGAATGCATCGCCTGCAGCCAATAACAACATGACAGTAGCAGGTGAGGTCTGGACTTTATTATTGGACAGAAACTACAAAAATGGCGGGGAAAATGAACAGTAAACAACGATTCCTGCACAGCATACCTTTAAATGTAGTGGAATAGAAAGCACAATATTTACCTCTAATTATACAGCGTAGTTGAAATAAAAAAGAAATACTCAAGCGAAGTAAAAGTACATGAAAACAGTAGTGAAACAGGGTAAACGCTCTTCGTTTCATTCCTCCGCTGCTTGACTCGGCTGTTGTGAGGGCCGGCGTCTGTGTTTGAGTGAGGACCTGCTTTGAAGGACGGCCCAGCTGTCCCATTCAAGTCTTAAGTGCACACCAGGTGCCCCGGATGATAAGAGGAGAGAAACACACAAGCTTAACATTCACATCACAAATCTCCCAGCAACCATTGCTGCTGCCATCGCTGAGGTCATACAATGAAGCTTAAGGGGACACACATGAGACGTGTTGCTGCTTGTGGTCATACATGTGAACGTCTTCAAGCAGAGATGATCATGTGCCTCTCTGAACACGAAGCCTGTGTGGACTTTGGCTCTCAGGCGTCTCTGTACTGATGACTGGCGAGCTAAAAGCTAAAGCACCTGATGCTAATTCAATGCAGAGACAACATTCACACAGAAAACAGCAATTAACTGTTCTAGCTAACAAGGCACTTTTAGGCCCTTTCTTATATACTACAATACCCATGTTGCATTGCTTCTGAGAGAAGTTCAGTAGCGTAAAGAAGAGCTTGTACATGCTGCTATTGGGAACCAATGCTGCTAAATTCATAGACGGAGTGCTAAATCAAGCTTATTTGAACCGTTTTATCAGGTTTCTGCAGATCTTTGCTCCACCTGCAGCACCCTTCGAGCTCAGTGCTTGAAGGTTTCAAACCAAAATGCTCTTTGGGAGTCACTTTTAATTAAGTCTTGCACCTTTGGAGGTGATCCTACTGCCAGTCACCTCACATCATCTGTGCAGAAAATGACTTTTAACTCCAGAGACATGACTCTAGCTGCTCTCCTCCTCTTTGGTTGCACACAAGCCGAGAGCCGTGGATCACCTGAAAACACAAATGGTGATGAAGTAATTCAGTGACTAATGTGACTCTTCATCGTGACTCACTGTGTCTCTTGTGGAGAGGTTGTGGGCGTTTGCAGAACCGCTCTGAGTGGAGGTCACGTCCTGCCAAGCATTACTCTTACATGTCATGTCATGAGGGCTTGTCTGTCTTTGTCCATCCGCTGACAGATCAAGTGACAGGCCAGTCATAAATGAGTCATCGATAAATGAAGCTACAGTTGAGTTATTAATCCTTGTGGAGACATCCGCCCTCTGCCTTAAGCCGCTGCGGGAGCTGTGGGAAGCTAACGCTGCAGCACCCACGAACCACCATCATTTCTGAGATCGGCCCTGTGGTCGAGGTCCCGTCTTCAAAACCCAACAGCGAGCACCTGCAGGAGGCCACAAACAGTGAGGGAACACGCAGCTCCACACAGAAAGGTATCCTGAGCTGCACCTTCTTTGAAACCGCTCACAGATGTTAAAACATTTTACAAAGCTTCCTCCGACTTCCTGTTCTGACGCACTGTCTGCAATGCTGAAAATATGGATGTCGCACAATAAGTGCAAATAAGGCGTCAGGCATGGCTGCTCTGCAGTTATGATGTCATTGTCCCACCCTGCATTTTGGCAGAATGTGGGTTAGATCAGACGTGTTGTGAGTTCACCAGTTAAAGCCTGTTGGCCTCGTTGGCTCCTCGGTACACTCGTGCACTTTTGTCCCCTCGTTGTCTCTGCTGTGACTGCTGGGTGCCACATCCACATCACCTGGCATGTGTGGCTGGAAGCGGCCGTAAAAACGTCCAATGGGGAATTGATAGAGAGCCTGTGTGTGGTTGTGTGTGCGGGTGCTTATGATTTGCGTGCATCGCCGGCATGTGCCGCTGAAAGGGCGGCGGCCTCGGGGCCATTGTCCCCTCCAGATGTTTCCCTGAGCCACCCAAAGTGCTGCAGCCAGAGAGGAGAAAGAGGCCAAAACCACTATACGCCGTAAAGCCAGGCTGTAAATTTGCTGCATGCCACGGCCTCTATTTGCACCTGAATGGGGCCAGGCGGTTAGGCTCAAGTGGGGGAGGATGAGGGGGGGTCCCTGACTGCTGAGGCCTCGCGCTCATACACACACACACACACACACACACACACACACACACACACACACACACACACACACACACACACACACACAGTGCAGCAGAGTGAGGAAAACTGCGCGCACCCTCCCCCTCACTTGTTGATGAGGCTGTGCTTTTAAATGTTAATGAAAAACGTTTGTCAGTGTACGACTCCACAAGGAGGCGAGCCGAGGACGAGCTGAGGGGGAGCAAGGAGGGCCGTTATCTCCATGTGAGGACACGTTTGGTCAGCTGCTCGCCGGAGTGTCCTGAGAAGTGTGCTGATTGTTAGTGCTGATGATGCAGGACTCAAACGCTGAGTGGGATCTGCTGTTTTAAAGGGGCAGTTCACCCAAACTGCAGATACATTTTGTCCTGTCTGGCCATTTATCTGATGTGGTTCTAATTTACAGACCTTTGTTCACAACTTCATCAGGATTTTGCTGTAATTTGACTTATTGAACAGCACATATGAAGAAAAAACCTGGCTACCTCAGCTGAAAATGTGCCCGTGTACACGTAATCGGGCTTTACATCATTTTCTGTGCCGCTCAAAGACTGCAGGCGAGAGAGGTAAGACTGTGACAGCGGAGCGGCGGGATGAAAGGAAAGAAAAGGGAAAGTTTGACTAAGCAGCCAGATTCCACAGCTGAACATCTGACTGTTTATGAAGATCAGACACATTCAGGCTTCGCACTGTCACGACACAGCCTGCGCTCCCACTGCACGCCGATCCAAATGCTTCCACACAGCATCTTGTAAAATTCAAGAATGAGCGAGCCCTGCTTCATCGCTGAGCTGCTGCATGTACGCACAGATTGACAGTAACCAGGTCACTACAGTCTGACTTCCTGCTTCACTTGATGTCTCAGATTCTGCTGTGGACAGCCTAAATGTGAGGATTAATCCGCAGACTTCAACTTCCTGACAACCAGACGAATAGTTCCCGTGTGTCTTTGCTAATACAACGCTGAGAAAATGACACGTAAATGTTAAAACTCTTATAAAGAGCGCATTTCAGACCAGTCAGACACATAATTAAGATAAGATAAGATAAGATGACATTAATTTTAATCAACTCCTGAAGGAAACTTTATTGAAAATTCCCTTCAGCGGAATGAAAAGAGAGCTAGAAAACAACAAGCAGAACAAATACCAATAAAAAGATGTAAAATAAGATAAATATTAGAGGCTGTGTACATTATATGTGAAAAGTAAGTGTGTTTGGGTTATTGCGCTGTAAAATATACACATACATATATAAAAGGCACAAGATAAGCTGCACAGATTTAATGATATTAGGGCACAAAGACATAAATAAAGGAGTAGTGGTAGTAGCGGAGTAGTAATACATGTAGTAAATGTACTTTAAAGTGGCGTGCTGCTGCTGCCTGTTGTTTGATGATGCACATTAAGAAGGAAAGTCGTTGCTTTCTTTTAATCGCTCTCTCCGGCCTCCTCCACATTCTCTCTCCACCTCTTTGTTTTTGCCCGTCACACAAACACACACTCACATGTGCACGTACGTGTGTTTACTTTGCTGGAGTCACGTACCCTGAACGCCACATTAACTCCATTTTGTCACTCATCAGCGAGCGGTGTTAACGCTGTGACCTTTCAGCACGCAGGCTGACGTATCACGACCGATACCACGCCAGCGCCCGGGACTCCGCACCAGCTCCATCCCATTAGAAAGTCATCTAACGACCTTCACGTAATGAGCAAATCACTCCCTTATGCTGTAACGCGGGCAGCTAATGGAACTGATTCACATACACAAAGAGCAAAAACCATAGCTTGATCTAGATTTGCATCAGCCGACGTAAGGAGAGAGGAATGCTGTGTGAAAAAGGCCCAATGAATGAGCAACAGACTGGAGGCGGGCGTTCACAGACGTTCACGCTAACGTCCATCAGACAGCTTCTGTAAGGGTTAAAACACCTGCACTGCGACGCCATTATTAATGTTAATTAGCTTGAACTGTAGCTGGTGTTTGTCATGTTACGCTCACCTGTTAAAGGTGTGCGAGGAGCTATCGTAGCTAATTTAACAGGCGTGCTTCGAGCAAGCAGCGTGACCCTCCTCAAACTTTACAGGTTAACTTCAGTTCAGAAGTTAGCGCCCTCAAGTAGCCGTTAAGCTACTTCCAGAGCAACTTCCTCGCTAATGAAACAAGCTGTTAGTCTACTAATCCATGCATGTGTGAAGCTACGAGTCGCTGTCTGTTAGCATGTCTGCTGGAGGATTAGTTTTAAGTTTAAATTATATGAAAAGTGGACAAAAATTCAAGAGTTTCGTCATTTAAACTAGAATATACAGCTTGATAAAGTGTGCAGTACGGTAACGTGAACGCAGCATTAACCACCACTGTCACAAACTTTACAGCTTAAAGAGGCTAAAATCCTGATTTTTAAATCACTCAAAGAAAAGACAAATAGTATAAAGGTCTTCTGAAAGAGAAGCCGATGTTAAAGGGACAGTTTCTAAATGAAGGGGTTGAAAATTTTTGACTTCCTACAGAAAATCTTTTCACATAATGGACGACAGCTTTTCGGCTAAAGGCGGGCCGACCCTTGAGGTGCCGTCTGCAGTCCAGAGCTGGCTAAGCCTGGTTTTATTATGGATCGCACATACAGAGAACAGTGACTGGTGGCACACACTCACCAGTGAGGCCGAAGTCTGCGCGCTAACATCCACCGCTGCTGCATGCGGGCTGAACACATGCACGTCTGCTAACTAATGTTTGGAGTTGAAGTTTCAGTGTAGCTGTAGGCGTCCGGCTCGACCGCAGTCATCGGAGCATCCTCAGGATCACGCTGTTTCACCGCTGCCAGCGGGCTGTTAGATGTGTAAACATCGCGATGGTCCAAGACAAGCATCGCCTTGTAATGGCGGCCTGTGCCGTCTTCAGAGGACCCGCCGCTGGTCAAAGAGTCTGGAACGTTCTTGCTGCTAATTAAAGAGCAGACAGGCTGTCTGTCTCAGGAAACAGAAACAAGGAGTCGCCACATTTTGTTGTTTATCTCTGGTGCGTCACTAAATTCAGCTTAGCACCTTTGGCCTCACGTTAGCGAGCCCCGAAGCAGCGCGTGAGCGGCTCGCAACGTGTTTTCCATTTAAAACCCTGAACGTAATGCAGCTCGTTTATCAGTGATGGCGAAAACAGACAAGCCCGCCTTAAGTGCAACAACACGCCTCGAACATGAATCAGGCTCTCTCAGCTCAGCGCTGCGAAGGCGAAGCCGCTGGTTAAGTTTCCCAATTCAAATCACTCAGCGCTTTGAGAGGAGCAGGGGAGTCTGGGTGATTCGTGAGCACCTTTTGCAGAGGCAGCAATATCCCTTCATAATTTAAAATCAACAGGCTCGGGGCTGCGCAGGCCAGACATGGATTACATAGTAAAACAAATGCTTTAGCCCCCGTCCACGGCTATCAAAACAGCCATTAGCATTTCCGCGGCTGGTAATCGCCGGCGTTGAGAAAACAGACAGGAAGCCCTCTCAGCTGGCTTCCCACACATCGCTACAAAGTGGGCTTAAGCACGCCTGCCACTCACGGTGGGAGACGTGCACGAGCGGCTCGTGCACGCGCCGACTCACCCATTAACATCGCACACACACACACACACGGAGACGTTCACTTGCAGACGTTCGCACACACACACACACACACAGGCTGTGTCACCGGATTCCATGCCCTCAGGCTAATGGCGGACGCGGCGGGTTCCCAGGGGCAGATCGCGTTGGGCAGTTTGAAACCAGTAAGAAAACAATTAAGTCATCAGCGTTGGCTCTGTGCAGGAGGAAAGGGAAACTGCCTGTAATACTTTGAAGGGGGAAATGGGATTACAAGCAGAACAATGGGGCCTTCTAAGATATCAAATTAGTATGTTTCTCATAGATTCAGCATGAGGACAAACGTCTCTGATGTGACGCTGAGCTTCACGTGTGAGAACAAGAAGTTTAGAAGCCGCTAATGCAACCAACACATTTCACTTAAATCCACCAGTAACTTGCTTCATACTGCAGGATGATCAAACATCTGCAGCTGCAGTGTTCAGCCATAATTATCGATATGATAATAAAAACCATAAAGATCCTCATCTGCCGTGTTTCTCACAGCCGACTTATCGGTCCTGCTGTCGATGAAGAGGATGAAGCTCGGCTGGAAAACCACAGCATGACCGCTGAAGTACATGTGAACACGCACAGCTTTATAATCAGATGCTGATGTAACCATGTGACCTTCAACTCGTTTAAACTCGTTAAGCAAGTGAAACTGTCTGTGGATCACAATCAGTACAATAATAATGTGCAATAATGAGACAGTGTGTGCAACGTTACGGACGTATGTATCATATTCGGATTTTAAACATCTGTTTATTTTTGCACTTTTATTGATGCTTTACATTTACACACTTTCCTACTTTGCACAACACGTTTCCTCTCGGTGAATAAAAGTGCTTTATCTCATAATAAATCTCACATAAGGGAAGCATGAAACAAAATCTAAATGCAGGATGAGTGCCACATGTTTAAAGCCTCCCCGTCTCTCCCAAAAATACTTTACTGTACTTTTCCTTAAGCAAAATAAATGCATAAATAAAACAGAAAACAGCTGCAGCTATTTGGAGTTAATTGGTTTTTATTTGATTACACACTCTGGATCTCTGTTAAGGTGGACTGTGAAAAGCGTATTAATGTGTATTAGGTTAACATACGTGTTTAAGTCTTTTCCTGAGGACGTTTGAAGTTGTTGTAAGAAAGGTCAACAGTGAAATACACAATGGCGGCTTGTGGATTGGCACTTCAGCTGAGCGACGGCCTTTGAAAAGTGGGTGTTGAACTGCACGCCGTCGCCCGGCCTGCGAGCACACAGGCTGAAGTTGGTCCACTCTTGGCCGTCACCTCCTCTTTGAACTGCTAATTGTTAATTACTTCAACATTTCTCAAAGAGCTGAAAGGCTCACAGAGCATCTGTGATTGATTGTGCCGGGGCGCCGTGTGGGCTTTGATGTTGATTTATTTCCTGATACCCACAAAGCAAAGTCAAGGGGAGGCTAAGCTCGCTATCTCAAGATCACTGTTGTATATTCAAGCCGAGGCGATTTCCATATGAAAATAGCTGTTTAACAGATCGAGTGAGCGGCAACAGGCTTTGTTTCCTCTGCAGTCACAGGCAGAGTTAGACACAATCACAAACATTTCCACAACTTTTCAGGGAAATTGTGCGTATAACAATTCAAATAAGTGGAATTATTCTGACTGATTCATGATTAAATGCTATAAAAAGCAAAGTAATGTAATGTGTAATAAAGCTATAAAAGACATAAAATGAAATCATCAAGCGTGGTTTTGGTTTCGCTGCTTGAATAACAGCGCAGCTCTTTTCATCCACAATCACAGCTGACGACATAAAACCGATTGTAAATATTAAATCATGGGTCTCACTGTTGCATAGCATCATGGGAATTGTAGGATCCAGCGTCACAATGGGCTAAATTCAGGATGTCTTGGCCTCTGCTGCTTCAGCTTTGACCATCCTGTACTTAACTTCCTGTGATTGGCTCGGCTCTTTATTACCCTGCTAGCATCTTAAGCTAACATTTGGTGTGAGCTGCCAGCACTCCAGTTACTTCTTTATGGCATAAAGACGCATGAAGGAGTCCGGTGATGTCCATGTTTGGCTCCCTCTCTGCAGACGTGTCTGTTTGCTTTGGACAGACAGACAGACAGACTGCAGCACGTCTCACTCTGCAGCTACTGGACAGACAGTGGACGTGTATTTGTATAAGCTTAATGTATAGCAAACTGTTACTGAGATGTGTGTCCTCTGAGAGGGCCTTGCCAAGCATTGTGTGTGTGTGTGTGTGTGTGTGTGTGTGTGTGTGTGTGTGTGTGTGTGTGTGTGTGTGTTTACAGTAAGTCCATGGAGATGGTTGAGCCATCTGTCCTCACCACAGTGGAACTGATAAAGCTGTCAGACCAGCACCGTGTGAATCCCTCCTCCTCATCATCACCTCTATGTCACTAATTACAACCCGTGTGTGTGTGTGTGTGTGTGTGTGTGTGTGTGTGTGTGTGTGTGTGTGTGTGTGTGTGTGTGTGTGTGTGTGTGTGTTGTCAGCGTGAGTTTATTATGTAAATATGTTTTGTTATTTTCAGAGAAAGCACCAGAGAGGAAAAAGGTCCTTTTAGTAATAAAGACATTTTACAGATGAAGAGCTTTTTAAACTTTCAGGTGAATTTCAGAGTAAAATCTTCTTCTTCTGTCTGTAATTAATGCGCTCAGCTCCGCGAGTGTGAGTATGTGTGTGCACTGACAGGTAAATGCGTCACAGATGGTGACATCACAGCAGGTGGCCGCTCTCCAAAGCTGCTAACATGGTGGGGAGGCGGCGTCGATGAGGGAACGGAGACAGGGCCATCGCCACGGGAGAAAGATATACCCTGACAACGTCCTGGATATGAACGGTGTGTTCACTTCCTTCCCACCTCACGCACACACACACTCACAGCACACACCTGAGAGGAGGGTGTGTGACACTGTGACATTGCTGAACAGATCCAGAGATGCTTACGAGCGTGTTCAGCTCTGATTCGGTGGCTTCAGCTGCAGCTTGTGGCTGTGTCTGACTTTCAGGATGACGGGACATGAGGAGCGTTTTGTTGGAGGGACTTAGGTTAAATCTGCGCTTCCTCTGATTCTGGATCTCGTCCAAGATGAGCTCATACTCACAGAAGGAAGAAAGCCCTCTCAAATGTAGATCCTGAGAAGCAGGGCCTAAACTTTTGCTTGACTTTCTATGTGAAATGTCATTTTTAATTCTGTCAGGTGATGAAAGAATGAACTAAATCGCATAGATCAAGATTTCGGTTCAGATGGATTTTGGCGACTTTGGTTAATCTTTACGGGCTCACATCATGTTGCTACACTCATCAGGTGTTGAGGTGACATCATGTACCTGCAGTCACAAAAGCACAAGATGATCTCATTCTCAATTCTCTACTTATTTCAAAATAAAAGCACGCCGTTATCCAAGATTCAAAGAACCAGATTGGCTGGGTGATAATTAACAGGATTATTTTATCTGATCAGGTCAACCTGAGTGAGTCAAACCTCACCTGAGGAACAGAACTCAGGTGTTCTGCGCCTCCAGTTTGCTGCTTCCACAGTGAAAACGCTGCCTGACCTCTTCAGGTTCAGCAAAAATTTTTCCAAACAAAATGGAAAAACAAAACCAGAGCAGGATAATAAAAGGGAGGCCAGAGCGCAGACGGAGTGAGTCACGCAGCCATTTTCAGATCCTGCGGTGCATCTGAAGTGAAGGTGGGCAGCGGCCTGAAATCCCCACAGATTGCTGGTGTTGAGCAGAATATTGTGCATGATGCTCCGTCATACGCGAGCTTTGAAGTCTGTCCCTGGATTGAGTCATCCACGGGCTGAATTCTGCAACGTCGAGGTCAAACGGTGAGTTCCAACAATAAGAACGATTATCTGAAGCTGTCTGTGTGTCATTTCATGCTAACAAAACCATGTTTGTTAGCGGTGTGTGTGGTCAGTGGGACAGCTTGTGACCTGCACATCTCTAGATGTGGCCTGCATGTGTGTTTGTGTGTGTGTCCAGCTGTGTGTATGGCATTGGGAACCTGCCTGTGTGTGTGTGTGTCCTGCTGTGTGTGGGCCGGTGGGAACCTGAGTGTGTGATAGTCTCCAAGGTCATTTCTCCTCCTCATGACTTCACTCTCTCAGCCCCCTCCGCCACAATATGACTTCCTCCTCAGGCAACAAAGGGACTATTTTAGAGCACAATGATCTTCCTCTGACAGAGACGCAGAGACACAAAGTCCAATGAGCCAAAGTTAAGTCTCTTCACGCTCATGTGCCTCACACCAATAACTGACTTTGGCAAAGGTATACACACTCACACAGGCACACATGCAAACACACACTGACATGGACTTTCCCGTTGGCGTAAACGTGCGCGAGGATCAGACAATAAGAGGCTGTAAACAAGCTCAAAAATAGAGCGGACTCGGAAAATCTGGCTGAGTGTTTTATGATCCGTTGATTGAAATGAATCTCTGGGCTGCGCTCGTATTGCAGCTGCAGAGAGCGTCTTAGAGCATCTCAAAGTCGCCACCAGCAAACGTCTGGACGTGTACCTACAGGACGGGTTCATACAACATGACAAGCTTGAGCTTTGCCCAGACTGTGTCCTTAAACTAACCGCTTGACTTAATGCATGAATCATTTTCTTCTTTTTGCTCAGATGCAAAAACTGGCCTCCTTCAAGCTGTATGAAATTATTTTTTGCCCACTCAAATCACATTCTCGTGGTATTTGATTGGTGATCGGTTGATCGGTTAACACGTAGCTACATCAGCCTTCATTCTGAGACGTGTTTCTCTCCAAATGACCAAATTAAATCCACCATTCTCTCTCTTTCAGCTCTGTCTTTGGCCTCCACCAGCTCCTGGGCTCACAGTGTTTGGTGGGTTCATCAGAGCTTTTTTCTCTGAAAACAGGAAGCGCTTGATTAAAGCTGTGAGACTGGAACCAAAACAGGTGGTCCCCCTAAAAAAAGATGAAAGATGCTGAAAAGCTCTGCAGCTCTGAGCTGATCTGCAGCTCTGGGTGATGATTCTCTGCGGGTTCATCACAAGTGACGCCTTTGACTTTACACACAGTCACTCGATCTTTAGTTCATATAGAAATATTGATTAGCGCAGCTTGGGCCATGTAGCCCCGTCAGTAAAAAGTTCACCATTGTCAGCGCTCAGTCTTTCCTCTCTCACCTGCTGCCCTTCATCAGGCTTTGACAGAGAAGTGAAAACAGTCAAAGTCATCCACACGACCTTTCTGCTGTCCCAGCAAAATGTCTGAAAACACCAAAACTGACTAGAACTTTACTGTATTCACATCCGCCATGCCTTTATTGTCACTACCTGCAGCTAACGGACGGTGCAGAAAAAGCTCCTGCTGTAAAAATATGCTTGATTCTTCAGTGATATTACACACAGGTGTTTGGCCTCATGTCAATGTATGCAGCAGAAATATGGAAATATTGGTGCTTTACACGTGAACCTCTGCAGATCTGGAGATGGTGATTAAAACCATACTCCTCTGAAGGTTTATCTCGTCGGTGGGTTTGTGGCTCAGGAAGCTGGGAAACATTTAGAGATGCATCAAATCATTGTTGATTCTGGTCTTTTTGTGGGATTTCTTAAAATATAGAATTCCACCAGCCTTATTCCTTTAAAGGGCTGAGAGGAGTCAACAGGAAAAGGGCTCACTTCAAATTTCTGCCGTTGGCCGACATGAACATTGGCTACAACACTGTATTAAAGCCATGTGTCGCTGCACAGTAATCTGACATCGAATCTTACATCATGTAACTCCAGAGTAAATATTACATCATTAGTGAGACAAATGTCTTGCACTCAGAGCAACTTGGCCGAGCAGCTTCGCTTGAGACGAGAGACACAACAGAGACACGGAGCCAAAAAGCTGATGAGTGTTTGGGGAGATGCCTCGGCCGAGATGCAAACCATAAACAAAACTCTTCCAACACATGCGTGATGTGTGTTGGTGCTGCTCTGCGCGTTGGACGTGTCCGCCTTGGGGCTGCACGTCTTCAGCTCCACCTGGGCTTTGAACCTGTGACCTGCCGAGTCAAAGGTTACAGCCCACAGGGCTCATTGCCGCCCCCACAGATCCGCCTGGCCCGCCGCCAGCTCGCCCCTTCCTCTCCTCCCCTGACCTCCCCGCTGCACCCCTGCTCCGTCTTCAACCCACACTAGACCTCAGCTCTTCATCGGAGGGGCTGCGTTCGCCGTGTGTGGCAGAGGAAGCTTTTCTTTTTGTGTTTTCCGTATTTCCTCACACAAACGCAACACACACACGGCCTTACGGACCTCTGGGTGTGTGAACTTTGTGTGTCTTTTCTTGGGAAAGGGAGGGTCACTGCTCTGGTTTATGGACATGTGATCCAATCATCTAACAATAGAAATTAAAACAGCTCAGCCAGCTACTGCACATATTCTGACCTCACTGTGGCTGCTGGGAAAATAGCAAAATCCTGCAGGTATATTCAGTAATCCTGTACATTATGTGAGGAAAGCAGCAGCAGGAGAGCAGAATATCCCGCACTGAGATACGTATATCCCAGTAATTCCCAAGATAACTTGCTGAAAATGGCTCCCTTTTCCCAGGAAAATCCTGCAAGAACCTGAATCATCTGTGTACTCATTTGTCTGTGTAGTTGCAGGCCAAACATTGTTTAATGTATTTATACAGATTAATGCCACCGGAAGATCCTATAGTTGCAGGACAGGCGGTCAAATGATGCTGTGTGGTTAGCGGTACCAGTGTCCTCTCTACCAAAGGTGCAGCAAACCTGCAGCATGCAAACCAAGCCTACGTGCGAAGCCGTTGACACGATGCAGTCAATGATGGGCTGTGAGGCTCTGACTGCATGCCTGCAGGCCCACACAGCAGCTACCAAAGCCCAGCGTGGAGCTTTTTTGGGCCTAAATCACCTCATTGCCTCTGAGAACATGTCAGTTTAAATTTCAGGTGTGCCATCAAGCTCCCTTAAAGACATGCGTGAAAGCAAGTCAGGCTAGCCCAAGGCTTTCTGAAGTCAGGGGTTTAGGTTAGGAGAAAGTGTGAAGATGGACACACACACACACACACACACACACACACAAAGGCTTGAAAGGGCTTCTTTGCCTTTGAGTGACGATAACAGCGACATTTTTGGAAAAGAAAAAAAAAGGACAAGTGTTACAAACCAGGAGAGTCTCGTGTGAATCTCTCTCGGCTGAAGGTGAGGGACAGTTGGCTTCTGTCTCAGGTCTCGGGGGGTAGAGGTGGGAGAGGGGGGGTCCATTCTCCCACCATGCATTTCTCTGCATGGGGCTCAGAGAACAGGAAACGCAGGACTGGGCGTCGCTCCTCGGCTCAGGGATGGACACGACGTTTGTATTCTTTTTCCCAGAGGCTGCTATATTTATGTCTATTGTTTTGGACAGGGAGCTCCCCTGTGTCCCCACGCGTGTGTGTGTGTGTGTGTGCGCGCGTGTCGTTGTCTCTGGCTAGCCGCTTGGCCAGAATCCAGTAATGAAAATAACACGTTGACCAAGGGATGACCGCAGCGGCTGAAGATGACAGCAGACTTTCTTGCTCTGTCCTTTGTTTTCTTGTGTGAGACGGTGAGATTCCCACCACAGGTCACTAAATAGAGCCATAAACAAAAGCTGAAAGGCAGCACAACAATGGCTGGGAAGATGCATGCTCAGGTTTGCACGTGTGTGCGGTTTTTGTGCGATGCATGTGCGTCTGTGTGCACCTTTCACCTTAATGTGTTTTGCCTGGTTGAAGATGGACGCTGCAGTCCAGCTGTCTAATAAACACGGGAGCTTTTAGGGGTTTGCAGGATTCAGGTTCACCTTCGGCGTCTCATCGATCCCTGAATGTTCCCGCTCACGTGTGATTTAGAGAAACACAACATGAGCGGTGCTGTGATAAAAACAGGTTTCTTAGGTCAGCGTTTGCAGCAGAGGAGAATAAAACCCACCTCTGTGCATTGCAGGGTCAGAGAGCTCGAAGGAAGGAAGAGGAAGAAGAGGAGGCGAGGAAAGAGGAAGCATACGAGCACGGAGGAGTCACACCAACGAGTGAAGGAGGAAGAAAGCAGTCAGAGGAGAGGAAGGGAGAAGGACTGAGGCTGGTGGACCCCCTGTGATGAAGAGCTAAATAGAGAGACTGTGAGAGGAAGAGAAGAAGAAGAAGAGTCTGAAGGATGAGGTGCATGGGGAGGAAGGAAGATTCAACAAAGAAGAATGATGGAGGAGGAGGAGGAGGAGGTCATGTGACTACTACGACTGATGATGCATCAACCTGACGCATGACTCAACAGTTACAGTTACTCTGTAATACAATGAATCACATTACTGAGTAACTGTATTTAAAATGTATTTGAGTAATTCTTTTTGTTACTTATTTCTGATCACTTTATCTGATTCGATCGCAGTTTAAAGGGACACTCTGACTGATTGTTGCTCTTCAGTAAAACTGGGAGACAAATTAAAAACAGAAAAGTCCAAACTGATGCAGAGACATCCTGACTGTCCGTCCTTAATATGATTCAAGCCGTCTCAGCTCGTCCATGATGACTCAGCTGATCTTTGCATGTAAATATTGAAAATCAGCTTTATTACAGGTGAATCCGTTCGGACAAATTAGGACAAAAGCTTTTTGTCACTTTGATGAGATATTTCATTTTTCTTCTTTTCTTTAGTGCAGATTCTCGTCCAGTATTTGATCACGTTTTTATAGTTTGTCATGGTCACATTTTACGACTACACGCTGCCGGTCCGCCCGCGCCTGTCGAGTAAATCTCTGCCTCCATCCTTTATTGTGTTTGTTCCCCATCAGCTCTGACTCATTAGCCTCCACTTCTCCCAGCAGACGATTGTCCTCACTGATCTCCTGTCTCTGCTCTTTGTCTCATCCTCACAGCTAACACAAGGCTTTTCTACCAGTTACAATCTGACAGCGCGGCTTTTAATGAATCAGTTTCCTGTTATCAGGACGAGAGCTAAACCAGCAAGTGTCACTTTGTCTCTGCACAGTAACGTAATGAAGCATCTTTGTGCGCTGCTGCAGCAGTCTGAAGAGCAGATGCCGCCTCAGATTAAAAAAACTCTCCCTCCACAGTTTATCGCAGTTACACATCGGGCGCTTTGCCAAAACATTCAAACAGCATCTTTAAATAGCATCGGTGGTGGGAAAAACATTTTACGTGTGCTGAATACATTTTCTACGGCCAGAAAATCAGTTGCATCACCCACAAAGAATCAGCAGGCTGCGCGTGTGGAAGATAACGGCCTCTCGCTGTGGTTAACGGAGGTTTATGCATATTTTCAGGAGTTGGTTTCAAAGTTGCTGTACTGCCATTTTTAGGGAAAAAACTTCTACTGTTAAGTTGTCGTAGAGAGCCTGAATGATGAAATTTAGAGAAACTTTGAGGTGCTCCATACTCTCCGCTGAAAACTGGAGGATGCGAGTCAGTCACTTTGTGCAGCAGCCATTTGAATGACTCATTAAACTCTTACAGTGTGTCAAAATCTGCTTTGCTGCTCTAATTACTGAGCAGAGATTGATGACACATTTCACAGCGTGAACGGCTCAATTATTTAAAGCAGGAGCAGTGAAAACACACAAAGCCGTGTTGCATTGTTATGTATTGACAACAAAACATGAGATAAGAGGAGCGAGAGGAGGAGGCGAGCGGGGGGGGGGGGGCTCCACGCTAGCTGCTATAATTAGCCATCGGCTGTGACTACGACGGCCGACAGGGAGGAAATGCCGTCAGACGGCAATAAACACGGACGTGGAGGGAAGGTGGGAACCTGCCAAACAAGGCCAAAGGCATCGTCCTCTGGACTCACTGCCAAGCTTCACTTTTTGGAAAAGGAATGAAATGGAAGGTGGATATACTGCCTGTGTGTGTGAGTGTGTGTGTGTGAGTGTGTGTGTGTGTGTGTGTGTGTGTGTGTGTGTGTGTGTGTGTGTGTGTGTGTGTGTGTGTGTGTGTGTGTGCGTGGCTGGGTCACTGCCGGATTAAACAACTCACCTTGATTTAAGATTTTTTGTAAAGGCTCACTTTAACTGATCAATACCACAAAATAAAATAAAATAAAAAAACATATATATACTATATTGCATTTGAAAGCAAAGTTGGCAGCGTGAGTAAAATGTTGACGCAATTAAGAGTCTGTGGATATTTTATAAATATGGAAAAATAAATCTCACGACGCCATTAAAAAAAGTGAATGTGTAAGTGAATTTATCAATTAACAAATTATTGAAAGTTTGTGAGGCGCTCAGTCAGGCTTTTCAGTATGTAAATGTGCCTTTTTCCACATGTTTGATGTCACGTGTGTGTGACATTTCCACAACATCGACAGCTGACGCACAAAGAATGAGCGCTGCTGCATGCAGCTCTGTTTAAACCACATTAGCCCTTTGCAGACGTGTTCACGTGCAGTTGAGGCGTGGGGTCCACCTGCACGACCCAAGAGATGTCACGAGGACCCTCATGGGCATGCACGTGCAAAAAGTACAATTTAAGCTTTACTTTCTCTCCTAATTGCTGGCCCTCATGGATAGACACATCAGCCAAGGGCCTAAAATGCAAACGTGCACGTGTCAGCCTGTCCTGGTGGCCAGTGGAAAACATGGCCACCCAGCTTGACGAGGATCTGTGCGCAGGGTGCCGCAGAGGAGGCCGGCACAGATGTGAGCTGCTGGCCGTCGCGGTGAAATGTTATCTCAGGACCCTCCCGTGTTGTGACAGTGGACAGTGTCTGTCTCCAGCAGCTCTGCGGGGATGGGGGGCCACTCACAGAGAGGTCAGAGCGGGGCTGCTGTGAGTGGGGAGCACTCGTTTGGCTGGTTGATTGTTTCGTAGGAGGTCGCTGTTGGGTCGTCAAAACAAGTTTGTTGGAGGAAGCTGCAGCTGCTGATGAGGCAAGATGATGGAGCGAGGCTGAAGCTGCAGGAGGAGTCAGGGTTGATGTAGGTCCTCACTGTTAGACACACACACACACACACACACACACACACACACACACACACACACACACACACACACACACACACACATCCCTTCCTTCATGCTAGCTAATTGTTAACCAGAGGTGCTGCTAAATGTTGGCCTCTAATTTCTTGTTCTCTCTCTCTCTCTCTCTCTCTCTCTCTCTCTCTCTCTCTCTCTCTCTCTCTCTCTCTCTGTGTGTGTGTGTGTGTGTGTGTGTGTGTGTGTGTGCATGTATCAGGATTGTGTCATGATGAATGCCCCCTTTATCCTGATCGGTCTTCCTCTCTGGACAGCAGATTGATCCCCCATTCCATCGATTCGCCGCTCCTTCTCCTCTGCTTGTCCTCTTTTACCCACAAATCCCACCTTCTTGCATCATCCCTCACCTCTTCTCACGTCCCCCCCCCCCCCCCCCCCTCACGCTTTCTACCTCTGTCTCTCTTTGCCTTCTACCCTTTCTTCTCTTTCTGATTTCCTGCTTTGGTTGCCTCTTCCCTCACGTCCTCCATCCCTCCTTTCTCTCCCTCTTCATTCCTTCACGTCTTCGTCTCACTTCATCTCTCGGTTTCTTTTTGTCTCTGCCCACCTTCTTTTTCTCACTGCACTCCAAAGTCAGAGAGTTGATGATCTTGCAGGAAAAACTCCATCGCTAACTCTGAGGAAATCAATAAAGTGACTTAATGCCTGTTAATGTGAGTAAAGGCAGCTTTGTGTGAAAGCTTGAGAGCGAGATTCCAGCTTCATTTGGGGTTACCTTCTTTTACTCCGTCATCAGTTTCCTATGATGACTTATGACTTTAATGCGAATTACATTGTGGAACAACAGCTGCAGGTTTATGCCGTGAGGATTAAATGTGATGTTCTAACACTCGCGATCCTGCTTGACGATCCATCATTGGTGATGTTGTCAAGATGCTGTGTGGCAGTAAAAACTGAGAGCTAATCCAACTGATGAGGTAACTGAAGGGCCAGAGCAGCTCATTTTTCATATGTACAGTGTGCAGTTCACTATCAGTCTCCTCCCAGTGACCTGCAGCTGCTGGTTTTGGTTGAACTATGACTAAACATGTCATTACTTCAGTGTTGGCATTTTACTACCTTGATGTCATGCTGGGGGTGTGCTAGTTTAAATGAACCACAGAAAGTTCATCAGGGCGTGCCGGCAAAACAAGCAGGCTACAGGCCAGGAACATGCTAACGCTAGTCAGTCACAATCATGGTCGGCTCTCCAGGCTAGCTAGTTTGCAAGCTTGTTAGCTCAGCAGCTAATATGACAGAAGATGCATTTGGACCACGGAGTCCTGCTTCTAATCCTGCTGCCTTTCTTATGTTATGTTATAGTTTAAGGCTCCACAGCCACAATAGCTTCCCTCACTGGGACTCTCCAGCTCCCTTAAAGGTTGGTCAGTGGGAAAACATGCCAAGGTCGCCGAAGCTGCACTCAAGCCTGTCGCCTGCAGCTCTTCATCTAAAAGCTCATTCCTCCCTGCAACATTTAAAACTAATCCATCGACCGAATTGTTTGGACCAGATTAGTATTGAACGATACCCTCTTACCTCCAATAAAGCGCTGCTAACCTCAGTGACAGATACATTTGCTGCCCGGTTTGTTAGTGGAAAGCTTTCAGTGTGAAGAAGCAGCAGGAGGAAATGTTCGCTTTGCATTAGCAGTAACTTAACACGGCAGACGGCTCTGATACGGCTGTAGGAAGCAGCCAGTAAACGCTGAGGCTGATATCTGCTGGATGAAAGCATTAACAGGAATGTGGGAGTGAAACTAAACTCCAAACCACAGCGCGCGATTGTGTAACAAGCGGGCTTGGTCTACGGAAAAAGACCATGGGAGCGTTACAGTGTTCGCTAGCTGGATTGGCCTTTTCACTGCATTCTTTGCCTGAGCTTGTTGAGCCACAATGCTGGACTAATGATTATACATTTTGCAGTGAAATCTGATTCTCAGCTCCTCAGCACAATTTCTTGAAATGACATCTGACAGTTCTCAAACATCTAACACAGATCACAGCGCGCACGTCCATCCAAGCCTTTCACTTCAGGCGTTTCAGTGTGGAATAAGTGACGAGGTACTTCCTGTACAGTTGAAGCAGAGTTCAGTTGTGTTGGATGATAAAAGTTTACGTGTGATGCGTTTGGTTTGCACTCACACAGACACACTGCGCTATGCCTGGAAAGGGCAGAGCTGGCAGCACTGTCGAACGTTACCGTCACTCTGAAGGCAGGTTGCAGAGGCACAAACCAAACATGCAGAGTGGGCAGTGCCAGCTGGTTGAGGGATTATGCGTTTTCAGCGGGGGGGGGGGGGGGGGGGGGTGCTGGATCTGCCATAACGCCTCACAGCCTAAATCACAGTCACCTCCTGCTGCAGAAGAACATGTCAACTGGTATATTTAGATGGCTCCTTTCACTGACGACTGGGAGTGGAGGTGAGGAGGAGTGAAAGTCAGAGGAGACAGCGCAGGCATTCACTCCCTGCAAGTGTGTGACTGACAGCAGCAGATGGTGGCGTGACTGCAGTGATCCCCCACCGAGTTGAGTGTGGGGTCTCCAGTGACCCCCCCGGTGGTCACCAATCACCACTGGACACAATTAGTAACTTCAAACACACACAAACACAATGCAAAGGTGCCCCCACGCCGCCTGCAGCCGCCTGATTCTGTCATTAGTAAAAGATGATCTGAATATATCTGCTGACGAGGTCTGGTTCAGCAGAGGTGAGCGTGAATGAAGCTGCGGGGTGTGATGTCAGGTTCTGCTCCGCTTTGAATATGCATGATCCCAGGCGGCCAGATGG
The DNA here is from genome assembly GCF_039877785.1 of Chaetodon trifascialis. NCBI lineage: Eukaryota > Metazoa > Chordata > Actinopteri > Chaetodontiformes > Chaetodontidae > Chaetodon > Chaetodon trifascialis. Next base: position 25,292,516 of record NC_092067.1, read on the forward strand.
CACTACCCAAATGCAGAGGACTCAGTTTGGTGGGGTGTGACGACGATGTTCCTAATGATGCGAATAACGTTCAAAGTGTGTGACATCTTCACTGCATTGTTAATTAGGTTTTGCCACATTTCAGCAGCTCCCAAAAGTGGCAACTTACCTGCTGAACGTGGCAGCAGGTAAGAACATCCGGGGGTGTCTCATTGTGGGGGTGTCACGTTCTTTAATGTTAAACTTTTCTTTACTTTCTCACCACTTATTGAACGACGATTAGTAGCTTGTATGTGCTTCATAAGAGACCTGATAACAGGCTTTTATTGGTTATTTGTGAGCTTATGGGTTCTTTTATTTATGTGAACAACAAAGCTATTAAGCTAACTGCAAAAATAATGTCCAATTCTGACAAAAATAAATGCAGATCATTTAAAAGTAGCAGTGTAGCTTAGCATTAGCTTACATGTGGTTAAAAGGAGCTTTTTAGTTAAGTGTTGCCTGCACCTTTTTGGTAATTGGCTTTAGTCAAAGTTAGCCTGAAATAACCTCTCAGTGACTGTTAGGTTTTGGCTAATTTGAGCTGCACTTCAAGTGTCAGACAACAACGGGACATTTTCCTGATTGTGTCTGCAAGGTGTGAACGCAGCATGATGTCAGGACGAACTGTTTGACAGTGTGTGGTTATATGTGGATGATATCACACTGAATTTCCACTTTGTTTTCTCGCATTATTCAGTCTGACAACGTGCATGTGGAAGCCAAGTTTTGCCTGGCAGGGGTCGTTACTTTGCCCCAACAATTCAGCATTTCACATATTCCTCCAAACAACATGGCTTTCAGTCAACACACATGCGACGACAGCGGTCGCTTGGAAATAAGTCTGAAAAGCCTTGAAGAGGCAATTTCATTCTGTCAAACTTTATAACAAGCTTTCAAAGATAATACTTGTCATTGTATGCAGATGGTTTATATCAGTTACACTGTGCCTGATTCGAGCGCGCACACACAACAGACTGTCAAGTTCTCACAAAATTTCACTTTGATCTCTCGGAGAAGTTTCGTTGTGTAACAAGTCAGAAAATAGACGTGTGCATGATACGATAGAGTGCAGCAGACAAGTTTAGTTCAAAACAAAGCTCTTCATGAACAGAAACAGCAGAGCGGCGCAGGCCAGAGCTGCAGACTTCAAGCCTTTGGCAGCTGGGTGAACCCGTCTGCAGCCGATGGCTCCTGACTCACTGTGCAGTTAGACCTCTGCTTGCACGTTATAGAAACGTGGATGTGTTACCTTATCAGCCTGAGCTGAATTTACACACATTAGCAGATTAACCACCGTCGATTTTCATCTTCTTCCTGCATGAGACCATGAGACTGACTGCGTGGGCTAATGCCTCATTTTATTCCTGGGTGTCTCAGGCCCAGCGGTCCCTCTTAGCTGCTGGTAGCTTGACTTTTCCTCATTGAATTATTGTTGAAGTGTTTAATTTAAGAGCTGTTATTTCTGTAAATGGACTTCTAACAACCGGCACAGCTGTGTCTGTCTCATCCATCGTCTAATCCAGCTGACAAAGCTCTGATTGGCTCAGTTCATTCAATCATTCAGACTGAGATGTGCACAGCGACTCAGACGTACTGGAACCAGTCGACTCGCTGGTCATACACTTGTGATCCCAACAGAGCCTGAGTAAAGGCAGTAAATGTTGGTACAGTGTGTGAGGTGGAGAAAACTGCTGTGATCTGTGAAAATATTCCACACTAAAGCATTTTTTCGCCGGAAAGCGTTGACACAGGAGAGTTTCCAAATTGATATTGACTCCGACCTTGTGCCGACTACATTATCAAAAATCCTATTTTTCACTCCAACTTCAAGTTATTGCTTTTCCCCTTCGCAGGGCAAAGACTGTTTCTTCATATCCTGACTCGTCTCATCCACGAGGCAGGAGATAGTCGACCCGGTCGCCTAAGCAGGTTTGTAACAGCCATTACTATCAGGCAGTCTTGTCAGAGTGTTAATGAGAGGGCGCTTGTTAACTCCTAATTTAACACCTGTGGAATGTGCCGGCTGGGCAGATATGGCCTTATCTGCTGGAGGATGTGGGGCTGCTGGGCGGTGGACATTCCCCAGAAGCTGAGCAGCTAACCTGGGACATGAAAGAGGCTAAAGGGTCAGCAGAAGGCCACATACTGGAGTACGCAACATGAATGTGTCCGGGTCGCGTTACTGAAGGAAAAACCTACAACTTGGGGGGGCTCAGTGAGCGAATCAGCTGCAGACTGTAAAGAGTCCTTTACTCAGGAGTCAGAGGGCAGAGAGTTGTTTTCTTCACTGTTGGAAATAAAGAACTTCTTGATGACTTGCTGATTATGAGGCACGGTGCAGGAGGGAAGCGAACAGCTGTTCCATGGCTGGCGTGGCGCTCCCTCCTGGCGAGAGGCTATCTCAGGCCACAGAGAGCAGGGAGAGATGCACCGTCACACACGGTGCAGATGGTGAAAGTGTATTTACAGTATCGCCGCCTGGTATTCAGCGCGCCAAGAGACTTACCGAGCTAATTATACAATGCTGAATGTGTGTGCGCCGAGAGTCTACAACGAACAAATGTTCAATTTTCCATCAAGGGCATGTAGTTCTATTTGATTAAGTCTTAAAGTGATAAATGGCCGTGTTTGCTCGGGAGACAATTGGCATTTTTCAACATTATGTCTTCATGGCGGCAGGATGGCTGCAGGGCTGTCAGTGCATGAGAGGAGTTTGTGCATCCGTGTGCGAGTTTGGCTGAAGGTTTGAGGCTCGCTGATTTGCGTGCACGTGTGTGTGTTTGAGTGCTTGCTTGTGTTGGGATGACAGCTCTAAACAGCTCGGCATCGCTCAGGGGGTGTCATAGTCATTTCACCGGGTGTCACTAGGCCACTGGGCATGCCCAAATCAGGCTCGCCCATGTAAAGAGTCAGTGTCACGCCGCTCACCCCGCTCAATACAGCTGTCAGTCACAGCAGCCCCTCCTAAAAAAAGACAAGAGGGAGGGTTTGGGGAGCATGAATGTGTGTGTGCGAACAGAAGAGTGTAACGTGAGGTCTTTGGGAAACACTGACTAATCAAATTCCAGCGCCGAGCTCCGGCATGGGGGACCTGGTCCTGTGGGGGGGTTCCAAATATGTCAGGGGACCTCTGAGGACTCAAGGGAAAGGAATGATGGGAGTGTGAGAAAGGGATGTGTGATGTGAGGTCGGAGGCACAAGAATTAATAAGTCGCTGGTTCCAGTCTCTCGGGCCTGCAGCTCTTTTCTGTCAAAGACAGTCGTCTCAGAAGAGACTGAAGACCTGAAAGCGACGTTTAGAGTCCAGCTTTTACTGAACCTGAACAACTGAAAGTGCCTGCAGTCTTTTCATGAGTTCAAACGGTGTCTCAAGCTCTTTTCAGGTGCACTGTTTTTTTAAATAACTTCATTCAGACAGAGCGCAGATGCTGTAAGAGGTTCAAAGGTGATAATTAAGTGATTACAGCGCTTATAAAAGGGACGTGCAGGTAATGTGCATGTTAAACAAAATCAAGAGGCGACCCCGAGCCTCGTTAGACAAGAAAATACAGATTACCATCACATTTATGTGGAGAGGTGCATGTCTGAGGGCTGATTTAATGTACGTCGAAGTGTTGACTTACTCAGGCGAATGTGTTTCTATCCGAATTAGGAGTTGCACACATCTATACAAAGAACTGTCCAATCAGGCGCCGTTAAACTGATGCAGTGCATTTTGTGTATGTCCATCCCAAAAAGGTGAAAATGGTTGATGTAAATGGATTTATTGTTGCACTCAGTTCAAATGTGCCTTAATAATAAAAATGTAATGTCAGTTTTGCAAACCAAGGGAAAAGTGTGTGTTGACCTGAGGGAGCATGAACATGAAGTAAAACGTTCTGGCTGTCAGACAGCGTGCAAGATTTATTTCTTTTGCCCGAAGAACAACTTTTCCAGCGCAGCCGTCCCTCAAGACCTTTATACAAGAGCACACACGGACGACTTTGAAGCTCCGCAAACACGAGAATTAATTTACTGTCCCCAACATCAACATCTTGGGCTAACAATTCTCCAGAGGACTGTTTTTACAGATCTTCACTTTTCCTTTCCTCTTCCAATTAAGAGTCTTTACGGGACCGGGAAGGGCCACATATTTGACCGGGGGTTTAGGAGGTTTTACACTCCTGTCAAGGGTCAGCTAAGTTTAGTTGCGCCCTGGAGAGGGAGCGAGTGTTTCACCAGAGAGTTTGATAAAAGAAGCCACCTCTTGCAGGAGCAGCTAGCTCCATGCTGAATGTGAATTAGGGCGGGGGCCCAGCCACCTCTATTGTCTGGATAAAAGAATAGCTTGTCTTTCATGTCGTGAAGTTTGAAGCCCTCTGGGTCTGCTGGTATCAACCCTGCTGATCTCTCCCTCCTGCTACAGAGAGGGACTTTGAAAATGAAAACACTTTAGCTGCATGCTACTGATATGATAATTAAGATCAAACTGAGATCTGTCCGAGCGAAGGCTTGACGAGGAAACTCTGAGCTACATCTTCATTGTGCGCTTTGACTGATCACTACACATGTGGTGCTTAAAGACAACACCGTTACGCCTAAAGGTGAATCTCAGCCTCCTTTGACTCAGACAGTGCTCAAAGCTCCTGTTTTCCATTTGTCCCTGTCCTCCTGCACCTCGCTCTGCACTCTTATGGAACTCATTACCAAGTCTTTCTCCCCACCCGTGTTTCCCAAACACACCAGGGTCACACACCTTTTATCAAATTATTCTTCACATGTTCTGAGCTGCTGGGAGCGGCAGACGAGGGGAGGGCACCGCATCAGGACGAGTCGTGTGTGGTCACTGCAAAACTGCCAATGTGGATTTTCTATTGCTTTCCTGCGATTGTCTCAAGGCTCGGCACTGACATTGTCTTCTTATTTTTCAGAAACCCCACCCATCTGGCACTCCAGGCAGGTTAAAACAAACACCCACGCTGACGCAAACACAGCAAACACTGTTTGACCTGAGTTTGCTCCCACTTCTTTTTATAAGCTCTTTCTTCTTTCTCCTCATTCTTTGTGCTCCAGAAAATCAATCCGCTAAAATCATTAGATTTAGCTTAGATGTAAAAGAAGCTGTGGAGAAAAAAATATCATCTGATCTGACACACGGTACGTGTGATGTTCTCCAGGGGAATCCAAGTTTGTCTTTTCACCGCATGAAACGGCTTCATTGACAGTGACAGCAGCCTTCAGATGTTAAAGTCTTGAGATCCAAGCCTGAGAGTGGTTTTTATGACATTCTCTGAGCGAAAGAAAATGTTGACAAACCATTTTTGACCAACTACCCGAGGACGCTATAATGGTGCTGTGCAGTAACTAGTCAGCAGTGGATTCTCCTGACATTTTGTTCAGATATTCATGTTCCCCTCAGGATGAATTGGGATAACTTTGATGATCCTCTGACTTTCTATATTGCGCCATCAGGTCAAAATGTATTTTCATTCCTGCTGGTTTGGTTGGTTCACGACAAAAACCTGCAAAGCTAATGAATTCCCATCAGCCTCTGTACTTTGTATTCGGCGCAAATCAGAATACGCAATTGCACAAATGTGAGCATGCTATCATGATGAATATGGTAAACACTGTTCCTGTTAAATGTCAGCACGTTAGCTTTACCGTCGTTATAATGCTAACATTAGCATTTAGCTCACCATGCCTTAAGAGAGCCTCACAGAGCCACAAACATGGCTGCAAACTACATTTGCCATCATGTGATTATCAATCATCAAACTCGTATGTGTGATTCATGCATGTGGATTGATCGTCGTGCAGTTAATACCTCAGTGTGCCCTGAGATCAGAGTGTTGTCTGTCAGAGAAAAATGTTGATGAAGCCTAAATTATACGTTCTGCACTGAGAGAACAGTGTACGTCTGAATCCATCCTGAATTCAACCTTAATATATATGATATAATATCAGCAAAAATCTCCTTTGGCTTATATATAAACACAACTTATTTCCACACAGGGCAGTGTGAACGCTGTGACATGTAGAAATAACTAACACGAGGTGACAGAGTAATTTCATATCTCATGGTTACTTTAACCGCACACAGGATGGATTTGTCAGATCATTTATATTAGTATCATTTACAGCCCTGAAAGAAGGTGAAGGGTCACGGATTGATGTCAGAATATCCAGTAGACAAATGAGTTTAGACCTGGCAGCTCCATTCAGGTCCATAAAGAGGTCAACCCTCTGATGGTGGGGTGTCCTCAACAGGTTAACCCGACTGCGAACGGGCTTCCTCCGGCGGACAAGGCCTCCATACATCGCAGGCGGGGCCTCCTGCTGTTAGCTGAGGGCCCTGTAGGAGCGCTCGGGGAGGCTACTGTTTCTGCCACTGTCAGTGAGATGGATGAGGGGGGAAACACACAGAGAGGGAGAGTCTATTTAGGCCTGGCGACATCTTAGACTGTGTTTGACACATGAAGAGCCAAATCTCACAACCCCCAACTTCACGTGCACTCGCACAATGGACATATGGTGTCCCCGAGCACTTAAACACACATGCAAAAGAAATTAGATCGCCGCTGACGATGATGACCAAATTAGATTTGTCACACTCTCGCATGGGAATAAAGAGTGTTTGCACACACACAAGGCGAGCCCACATGTGCACACACACGTGTGCGGTACAAAGGTTGGAATCCAGTATGGGATGACACCACACTGTGCCACAGACAGGCAGGGTGATGGATATGATGGATCAATCACCCTCTCTGTTCAATCAGGACATCAGTCACCAAACTGGATGGAGGCTGATGGGTAAGATGGGAGGGGAAGCGGGGGTGAAAGGAGAGGGCGGGGGAGAGCTGGAGGCTCTTTATGACCACATTTAACCCCTGATGGGAATCTTTATGGATGCTGTATATTTGAATTGCCAACAAGCACACGCTGGTCTTTCAGAGTTCAGCCCCGTTAACACAAGAGGAGGTGAAAGAAGAATTCAAAGGGCCACAAACAAGGTCAGCTCATTGAAACTGAGTGACAAATGTGAAGGAGCTGACATCATGGTGCCATATTTTAAGTTTCATCAATAAATAGTTTGCATCTGACAGATTCTGTAACTTTACAAAGCTGACATCCACCTCACGTCATGATTGGCTGAGATTTAGGCTGATGGGAGGGTTTTAACAGGTTTTAGCTGTTTTATCTGTGTGTTTTCATTCGTTTCTCAACTATTTCTGGCTCTCTTTGGGTAAAACTGAGTGCAGCGCTGTGAATGTCTTCCTGCAGCCTGTGAGGCACCCTGGCAAGAGTCTGAGTCGGTCCCTGATCATCATCCCAGCACCCGCTTCAACAACCCAGCCTGACAAACACGCTGTGAAATTAGCCTAACCCTGTCCTCAAGAGAGCGCTAATGAAAGCTAACGCGATCAGCAAACAGCCGAAAAAACAGCCCCGGCTCCCGGTCACACCCTCAATCCTCTTCCTCCAAGCGCACACACACACATGCACACACACACACCCTTTGCACTGTTACTCTGGGAGCTGTACAGCTGCGACTGCGACTGTGTCCACACCAAGTTAACTAAATCTGAAAATACTGCTTATGTGTGAAAATGCTTCTGCAAAGATCCTCAGTCACACTGACAAAAGGCTGAAAAAGGATGAGATGCTGGTTACGTTCTGGTTTTCTGGTCAGCTGAACAAGCAGAAACTGTCATGGCAGACGTTCCTACCTGTTAACCAGGCAAACAGTATTTCCTGCACCACAGTGCCGAGACATCGATCAGATCAATATTTTATGATGTTGCTGTCTGATGTTGGAGGTGTACTCTGCCTCTCAATCATCACTTAAGACTCAGCAGTCCTCTATTTTCTTATTATTTTTCTGGATGTTTCTGGGCTGCAACCTTCGGGCGGGGGGTGTGCAGCCAACAGCCAATAACAGAGTGCAGATGAGGTCTGGACTTCACTAAAAGGAAGTGACCAGGTCGGCTTTCAGCTGATGGTGCGCGCTGAAAGAGAGGATGAAGAGCGATGTGGAGTTTTCCATTGGACAGGTCGGTTAGTTAGCTCATTAGCAGTTAGCTTAGCTAGCTTGCAAAAGTATCAAAGCATTGATTTTTCCATTTCGACATATGTATGTGTTCATACAGGGCATTCATTTACTGACTGTGCTCTGATGTTCTCGTTTACACTACGGTCCCATTTCAGTTTTCACAGTGAAGACACAATTTAGGGACAGCAGGCATGTCCACAGTAATGTTTCTGGGACCTGGGATGAGGGGGCACACGTTCAGCAGTTATATCAACACATATACATGGTAGATATTTTATAGGCTGAGTACTTTCAATTTGACATCTGGGCCTCCATGAGAGAAAATTACATTCACAGAAAACATAAATAGAATATCTATTTCTCTGTTTGTTTGGAGCTGTTTGGGCATTAGGGTGCACTGCAGACACTTGGACCCTTGATTTCCATATTCATGAAATCCTGGTTATGGCCCTGACTCTGAGACCTTGAGAGGAAGTGATGTGTTTGTCAGATGTACTTTGCATTTGGACCAACAAAAGCTCTGCAGTCAAAAACAAAAGCAAAGAAGAAGGGAGGAAGGAGCCGCATCGAGGGGGTGGGGGTTGCATTGTTTTGGGTACCAGTGTAGCTTACTTCATTATTTTAGCATGCACTGTATGCATATGCTGTACTTATTGACATTTTTATTGAGTGTTGTATTTAACATTTACTATCACTGACTGCTGTGTGCAAGAAAAGCTGTCCCTCTGGGTCATTGAAGCTGGGCTGCCATCTTTGTTTTGATTCACAGACACAACTATTTCAGTCATGCAGCAGATGTAATATATTTTCATCCACGTGGTCTTCAAGGAATCTGGAGGTACCTCTTGCATTGAATTGTGCAGATGGCAGCATGAGAAGCAACCTCCAGCAACAACATGGTACCATGCAAGGACAGACTTTGAGCAGCCTGCAAGGCAAAAGAGGCCAAAACACTGCTGTTGTCTCTTCTCTCACCTGGATTTTAGCAGCAGGACAGTAAGAGTTCACTGTTTAGAGAGATTTTAGAGAGGAGACCAGCTGGACTCTATAAAGTGAAGAGGACTAAGAAAGGCTTCTGAAGAGCGAGGGGGGACATCGACACCCGGTCTCTTGGCTCATTGAAGTGAATGGAAGCCTGTGTTTGCAAACACACATAGACTCTGCAGCCTTCGTGCTTCAGATAACACCTTCCTCTCAGTGCCGCGAGGTGACGCACAAACACATCTGCCCCGAACTCACGCAACCCCTCCAGGATCATGTCTGACAGCCTGCGGGGAGCGGGCCGTGGGTGGATCGACGCGAGGCATGCTAACCGTGGCGTGCTTTGTGAGAGTGACAGAGCAGCTTCTTTTCACTTGAAGCTGATGTAGACGAGCGCTAGCCTGACAGAAAGAGGCCCAAACCTGACGAAGCCTGAGGGGCTCACATCGCGCTCACTCTGATCTACTTGTTGTTGTTCTAAAGATATCAAACTAATAGAGGGAGTCTGAAGCCTTCGCTGTTTGCTCCTTTCATCTGGGTATGAATAATCACCTCCTCTAACCTCAGAGCGAATGCACTACCTATAGCAGTCAAGATGAAGTGATTCCTGAACAGCAGCCAGAAAGTCCATATCTGACAGGTGAAGCTGTTCCGGTCTGTGAGCAGATAAAAATCTCTGCTGTGTGTTTGTACTGGGCTGATTAAAAACTGAGTCATGCCGTATTCAGAGGCAGCAAACCAGCGAGCTGCACCTTCCTTTGCGAAATGTTTGCGTAATGCTAAAGATGATGAGTGTTGAGTGAGGAAACGGCGTAGGAATATGAGAGCAGGCCTCTCGTTGAGCGGGCTTCTTGAGAAAAGACCTCGGCTCCTTCCTATTCGCACGCCGGCGGCTCGTCGCTCACATCGTCATCATGACCCCAGTCTCCAGGAAGCGTCCATTGTTACAGCGTGGAACAGTGGCAAGCAAGGAGAGAGGACTGTGAACTGTGTGTGTTCGGCGGCGCGAGGAGGGGGTGCGTGCTTGTGATGGATGTGTGTCTCTTCCTGTTTGTAGTTTCTCAGGAGTGCTCTTTTTCCCATGCTGCGAATCGCACACACACTCTCACACACACACGCTGCCATGCCTTCGTCGTGCATGCTGTGGGACAAAAACAGGCAGGAGAAGAAGGAGAGGAGGGAGATGAAAGAGTCGCGGGAGTAAATCTCATTCCCCTCGGACCAAATGATATGCCAAAGACACACTCAGGAGGGCTGGAGAGTCTTTTAAGTCAAAATCTTTATTCCCTCCTGTTTTGACATAAAACTACAGCCTGTGCGGTGAAGGTGGCGCGCCGGCACAGTGCAGCTCATGTTCCCGTCAATCCTCCGCCCTTTCGGACGTCTTTTCAGTTGAGCAAACATGGGCCTGCCCTTCTGGGTTCACTCGCAGTTTTTAATTTGAGCTGATAATTGCTCTGATACCCAACCTTTGCTCGTTTGAGTTCAGAGAGGCAGGGCAGCGAGGGACCTCTGGGGTGCCGAGGAGAAGCAGGCCGCTCGTCTCAGATGAAGATAGAGACGAGGGCTTAACCGGATCAGCTTCCCCGTCGGCCAATACTTCAAACCTGACCCTTGACCTCTCTGTTTGGCCTGTCAGAATCACCTGTCCTCCTCTCTCTCTTCTCGTCCAGCCCTCTCGAGAAAGATGATCCCCGACGCTGACCACCGCTTGTCACGTATTCGTGGTGGTGACAGCCAAGTTCCCTCAGAGTCTTTTGTCGCAGAGGTCATCTCTGAAGCTCCTCTAACACTTAATTACATCTCTTAAGAGGAAGGGGACATGGCTGACACATGCGAGACGGAGCTGAGCTCTTCGCCAGGCCTTGACGCTAACAAATCGTCAGGGGGGAGACGTCAGGCATATGGTGGCTGAAGTGAATGAGGAGCTCTTTCAAGGCTTGGTGGTTCTGAATTGAGTGAATCGTCAGGACGGCGGTTCTTGAGTAATGGTCAGTCAGAGGACGGACATCTGGTCGGTGGGTCAGTGGAGGTTGTCGTGTGTGACGAATGATAGAGGAAAGTGGCAGAACAAATCAAATCCGACAGCAGTAGAAGAAGAAAGGCCCCGTAGCTTCTCTCTCAGAGCAAACAAAATCTGTGAGGAGCTTTAAAAAAACAAGTCATATCAGCTCACGAGACAGTCTCAGCGTTCAGTGCAGGAAGTTTGGATCAGCAGCTAAAGGTGGACACAGCTTGGTGAGTGTCTCGGAGAGGATGGCGTGACGTGGCGCTAACTTCCTCCCTTACTGTAGCTAAGCAGAAACGTCTTGAGGTAAATCACCAAAACGCAGCTTTTCAAGTGGTGGTGCGAGGTTTTATTATCTTTCAGCCTCAGAGCAGCCTTTGTGGGCAGGAGCAGATGTCTTTTCAAGGTTTTCAACCTCCAGCTGTATTTGATGCTTTGTGGCTTTTCCGTTCCACTGTCATCTAATGTGTTTTATTAATATTATATTGAATCTTGTGGTCTTATTAAGTTGTTCTGAATCTGATCTGGTCTTAAATCTGGTGCTCGTAACCAAAGAGTAACAGGCACACTGATATATGCCGTAATACAGCGTTTGTACTTGAATTTGTGTTGCGCTGTCCTCAGATGCCAGTTCAAACTCCGTGCACGTCGACCAGCGACTGTTCACTGAGACGCTGACAGGTCTGTCTGAACCCGATCCAAAGAGGACCTGTGGAAAAGCTGCCCAAACCCAACATGCATGAATTAATTTTCCAAAAAGAGACTCAAGCTGAGGACGAATAAATCCATGGCAACATGATGCACAGAAAACTAACACACACACAAACATGCACAGTACTAGCTGTGCAGTGTGATGAGCTCTTTATCGTGTGTGAAACTCTTCAGACAGTAAATAAATAATTGGTTCCCACAGACTTTTTCTGCATCAAAGTCTGTGAAAACAATGTGATTTTCATTGTTAGTCTGTCGTTTAAACTAAAGGGAACTCGACGAGCAGCTTGAATCGCTCACTGTTGGACATGGTGTATGCTTCCCAGCTATCACTGGTCAGTGCTGCAGCCCCGGCAGACTAAACCACCCCCTCCCCTCCTTTCTTCCACATCCTCAATCTCTTCAACCTCCTAAAATCTCCACCTCCACCGTCCTCCCCCTTTGTCTCCTTCTCCTCCTCACCTCTCCCATACCCAGCCCGAGGTGAAAGAGCTGTTCTCATTCAGGGCAGCGGAGGGGGAAAGCTTGCTTTCAGGTCCCCCTCCTCAATGGCTCTTTATGCCAGGACCCCTGGGCCATCAACATGACAATGTGACAATGTGGCGGGGCTTTTTAAAAGAGATCCTGTGTTTGTTAAGTGTTTTTCCCCCTGAAGAGCAACCACGGGGCAGGGTCAGGAGACCTGAAAAGTGCCCGTGAAAGAAGAGGGCCAACTTTGATCACACAACGTGAAAGGGATGGACTTTTTGATTAACTTGAGCCGCGAGATCTGGCTTCTGCTCCTTTCTTGCTTTAAAGTGTAGCAAATCTGAGTTATAGGGAAAATCTATAATTTATCAAAATGATTGAAGCTCAACTGTGGAATTATAAGAAACCTCAGATGTTCTCAGAGAGTCTTAGCAAGAATGACTTTCAGTGTGCCGGAAACGCTTTCAAGGGATTCGGCATTGCAGGAATCATAATATATTGCATATTCATGAATGCTTTTTGAGTTTGAAATGATCTTGACTGGTAAGATTACTGAGGTTTATCTCAGTCTGGATGTTAATGGGATCAGGAGAAGCTCCCTCAGAAGTAGCAGCACATACACCTCCTTTGTATCCACTGTTTCCACTGCTGCATGTAAACAGGAAGTGGTGTAATCCCATTTAATAGTTCATAATGAATTTAGTGACTTTCTAAATACCTAAATTATGACACCTAGTTTAAGTAGACCAGCTGTTTAATCGATGCTCACCGTTCTGCCCTTCAGACACGTTCACAGTAAGAACACAGAGCTGCAGGATCGTCCAGAAACTGTCAAATATCACATCAGTAACATGTGCCTTCATTTCCATTTAACACACACAGATTAGTTTATTTTAACTCGATCCAACTTGGACTCAAAATGTGTATTCATCTGCAGCTGAAGATTTTTGCACAACTTCATTATTTATGTTAACATTTGCTAACATCAATCACATCTGTGCAACTGTCCTGTGCAATGTTACATATTTTTACTGTTACTGTATGCATATGTTTCACTGTGTTACAGTACAAAAACTCTGTGTTTTATTATCCATATCTTTCTCATGTGTAATTCAAAATTTGCCATTGTGAAACTGAGCCGTCCTTCATAAAGCAGCATTATTTTTATACTCATTTTGTCTATAATGTGCACAAACATATTTGTTTTTATTTAGTATCCTTGTTATTGTCCCTTTTTTATTCTTGCCGTCTGTAACTTCTAAGTTTCCTTTGTGTGAGATCAATAAAGTTTTATCTTAAAAAGTCCCCAACAGATGCAGTATGTTTGTCTGATTAGTGTTACGCTCTGCTTTACTGTACTGCACTGTGTACTCTTAACACAGAAAGTGAATGGATGAACAGATAATCGCGACACCACAGTCTGAGAAGTGATGCGTGAACTCTGCAGTAACAGTAAACCCGTTTTGTGACTTTTAAACATGTCACCTGTTAGCTTGTCACATAATGACTGTGAAGCATAAGAGAAGCGTTTGGATCCTGGAGGACTCTGAGCCGCTTTGGGCCTCAGCAGACAGGAAGGACCCGAGCCATGTCTGTCCCTCTCAGCCATGGGGACATCGATGGAGGACGGGCCTCACATCATGTGTCCAAATCGTCACTGTGGCTAAAACAGGCCGGTGCTCTGGTGACACACACGCCTTTAAGCCTCGACTGACATGTGATTATCAGTGACATACCCAAACCGTTTCTCCTCTGCACGGCGTCCTTTCAAATGCGGATTAGAGAAATACGAAACTTTCTCTTCGGCTCTTTGAAACCCTCCAACCCCATCTTCCCCACGCATGTGACTGCCTCTCCTTCAACAGTCACCCCATACCACCCAGGAGCGAAGCAGACAAACTCTGCGAATTCTTTCATTTACACATCCCCTGCTTCTCCAGTTCGGCTGCTTTTTTCCCACCGGAGCCGCACTGGAACTCTTTTCCTCTCCACCTCCATGAAACATTTTCTATTATTCATCAAAAGGAGCTCTAAGCACCTCTCCCTTCCCGTTACACGAGTGAAAAACAAGACATCTCTGGCTCTTTAATGCCGATTCCTCTCATCTCCGGGAACAGAATTTGTGGATCATTAAAATAAAACACAACCGCAGTTACAGAAAATTGATTCTTTGGCTTGGAGCATAGGAACCAGAGAGGGGGGGAGGGCGGGCGGGGGAAGCTGTTCCTGGACGGATGAACTGAGACTTGCCCTCAATTTCTGGCACTGAAATCACATCATTTCTCTCTTTGCTTTAATTCTGATGAAATTTGCATTTCTGCGGTGGTGCTCACACGCAGTCTGACAATACAGGCTCTTGCATGAACGCACATGTTCCTCAACACAAGGGTCGTTTCATCTGCACGAGCATTAGAGTGACTCATCTGACAACCGTTATCAGTTCACAAGAACTAAAAGTATTCTTGATCTACAGTGGAAGCCGCACAAAGCGCGACTCCGTGTGAACAAATCATCTCTTTCTACTAAAATTAGACGCTGAAAGCTGCAGGTAATTAGAAAAAATCCTTCTGAAGTTGCAGCACTTTCATTTTTAGCTTGAGCGGTGTGACCTTTTTAAGCTGATTCACTGGGCTTTTGAGTTATGTGTTTTTAAATATAGTAATGCCAGTTTATTTCGAGCGCAGCAGCACTCAGGGGAGACTTATCACAATGGCCTCATTTTACCAGAGTGGGACGGCAGTCTTTTAGTGCAGGACTGTGTCATTGTCAAGTTGTGTGTTTTTTTCTCCCTCCTTCTGTCTGTTGGTTGGTTATCTGATGTTCTTGTCGCTATATTTACAAGCTCTGATAAAAGCATCATTTTAGCCCCTGATAATGCATGAAAACAGCATTTAAAAATGGACGCAGGAAAGATTAAATATAGGTCAAAAAGGCTGGGAAATTTAAATCAGTGCTGTCAATAAAGGAGCTTCCAAGGTTCATTTAAGTCAGTAGTTTAAGCGGGGAACTATTTTACGGTTAAAGACGACAGGAAGTGACAGAGCTTTTTATTCATTTTAAGATGTTAGTGTTTCCTGTAAACGTTTATTTCTTCATTCTGGTGTTGATGACCCACTCCTCAAGAACTTTCCTAACAGTTACTGAATTGTGTTGAGCTGGAGGGTTTAGACACAGTGTAGACAGACTGAAGAGGACGAGGCCGGCATACAGTTACCGTATTTTATGTGACTTCGGGAAAAAGAAATTTACAAAAGGTTGACATTATACATGGCCTGATGCTGTTTACTTAACACTGAAAAGGTTTATGTTGGCTGCAGAGCAGCCAGCCTGAGCAGCACAGCGGAAAGAGTGTCCAGAGTGGCACAGTGATGGAAGAAGAACTCAGACACCACAGTGTAGAAATACTCTGATACAAGGAAAAGTCCTGCATTCAAAATTTGACTTCAGTAAATGCAGATATCAGCATAAAAATCGACTTAAAGTACAAAAACTAAAGCTATTCATCATGCATTATTCAGTTTGAGAGAACATACAGTATGAAGTAGTTCAAGTGTTTGAATGAATAATTTGTATGCACTATGTATTAATTTGAGAGCAAAAATGTGTCGTGTGCAAACAAATCAGGCTTTTTTCACTCCATAACGGACTCAACAGGATTAAAATACATTACGTAAAGTTAAAATTAAAATCTAAACAAGCTGCATGGAGGGAATGGCAAGTCGTCATATATATAAATAAATGACTTCATGTGGCAACAGTGGCAGCAGCTGGCTCATTTATTTGTAGTTGGGTGCAGCAACACAAATTTTAGGCCTACCATGTAATTTTAAAACAAATTTAATATTGACACATTTTATTAGGGATTGCTCCAAAAGCAGACAACACACACTTTGCCCAGCACATTATTTAATGCCTATTTTCCAAACTATTCCTGTAAAGTAAAGACAAGTTTGAGGACAGTACGTTTGGACCATGGATGCGAGTGGACGGATGCATGTGACCGGGATCCCGAAAACCGCCGGGAAACGCCGACAGCCGCGGTGCCTGCTGGGTAATTACAGAGTCGACAAACCGCCATCTTTCTTTAGTGAGTTAGTAGGGCAAAATAACAACCAGTTTGAAATGGTTATTTCTCCAAAATATAACCATTGAAGCGATTCCACTTGTTCAGTTATTGTAAATAACAAGTTTAAAGAGGAGCGAGTGGAACGGAACTCCAGATACTGTGCACATATCCGCCACACGACACAGCAGTTTGGTGTAAGCGCTCGACTAGTGGTGGTGGTCAACATGGGCCGCTCTCGGAGCCGCAGCTCGTCCCGGTCCAAACACTCCAAAAGCAGCAAGCACAGCAAGAAACGGAGCCGGTCTCGGTCGCGGTCCAGAGACAGGGAGAGGTCCAAGAAGCGGTCCAAGTCCAGAGAATCGAAAAGGAACCGCCGCAGAGAATCTCGCTCTCGTTCACGGTCCACCACAGCCTCGTCCCGCAGAGACAGGGCAGCCTCGCCGCCGGAGCGCATCGACATCTTCGGCAGGACGCTAAGCAAGAGAAATGCCCTGGACGAGAAGCAGAAGAAGGAAGAGGAGGAAAGAAGGGCAGAAATGGAAAGACAAAGGAAGATGTAAGTATTATAATATAAGTCTCTGTACCAGTAACGATATATAACCTTGCCTTGCAAGAGCGTGCTAAGCTAAGTGCTAGGCTAGCTGCATTCAATTGTATAGATAGCGTTAGCTCTTTTTATTAGCATGCTAATGCTAACAAGCTAGCCGCAAAGCATGCTAACGTCAGCCAGGCTCCACAGGGCCTTGTCTGCACGGGAGATAATTATCCCTGTCAAAGCAGACAGCAGCACCGCAGGGACCAGATCACCTTTTAATTTGGATTGTTCCTCAAGTTTTAGTTTAAATATGAGGCCATTTGGACTTTGATATAATTGATACCTAAACATTGTTAACTTATGATCAATATTATGCACAGACAGCACAGTTGTGATGAGGGTGTGTTCTATATATTGTTTACAGTCATTGCAACCTATGAACAACAAAGTAATCATCCCTGAGTAATCCAAAGTATTTTTAGTCATTTAGTGAGTAAATGTAGTAAGCATTTGTGCAGTCACAGGTGCAGCCTCTTAAAGCAATATAATGCCACAAATTGAACACTGAAGGTGTTTTGGGTGCGTGTTTGACCTGGCTTTAAGGTAGATATTAGAAATAAGATTGATGCATGCATTAGTATGGAAATAATAGTTGCTAGCAGTCTTAAATAATAAGTCATCATATTTACTGGAAAATGACACCCATTTTATATACTGTGCATACAGGGAAGCATGTTTACAGTATATAAGCTGTTAGCCTTCCAGCAGCGTACTTCTACTAATGTTTTAATGTTCATGGTTCTGACTGAACAGCTGCTGCAACAAGTAGCTGCCTCAGGATGTGCTGAGTAACGTGCAACTCTGTCACTACTCTGCATTAAAGCACTTCAGTGGTTTCCACACATAATGACCATGGGCTGCTTATTGTCTGCTGGCAGGTTCTGTTGGACAGGGAAGCTGCTATTGTGAAAGTGTGTGTGGTGGCCAGAGGCACACAGACACCTGAGATCTGAGCCGCAGCCCCACACCTGGCCTCCTGAGTGCCTCTTTTTTTACCGCTTAATAGCCACAGGGCCACTTAACCAGGCATACAAATGTAAATATCACGACATGGAGACCTTGTAGATAAGGCAGGAGTTGGGTCTGGGTTAGGGAAGGTCTCCGGTTTCTCAGTGGCTGACAGGATGAAATCAAATCCAGGGCGGGCAGGTTGTGTGTTTACAGTTGTGCCAGAATCAATGTGACAACACACCTCCCAGCTCTTAATAGCTTCCTTTTCAGAGTGCAGTTGGAGGAAAAAAGAACAATTCAAGAGCATTTTCAATAGGCAACCGGGAGGACACCTGACCCCCCCTCTGCATTAACCCTTCAGTCTGCTACTGAAAGTCAGATTTCTACACAACAACCAAAACATTTAGGATATTGACTAAGTTTCCTGCTCGATCACACATATTGAACCAGTCTGCCTGAGGACAGATGTGGCCTGAGCCCCTCTCCTATGCAGGGCTTGACAGGAGCTCCTGCACTCAGCTGCAGTGACCCGCAGCATGGTGGCCTTTGTGTTTTTAACTCGCTTTCTTTTTATATGTTTGTGTGTACGTGTGAGAGCAGATCAGTTTTATGAAAAAATCTTTCCACCCCTGATTTCCTTTAACCGGTCCCTTCTTTGTGTCTTCTCTCCCTCCGTTTTCTCCTTCCTCCGTCCTCCAGCCGGCAGCAGGAGATCGAAGAGAAGCTGATAGAGGAGGAGACCGCACGGCGAGTGGAGGAGCTGGTGGCCAAGCGGGTGGAGGAGGAGCTGGAGAAGCGGAAGGACGAGATAGAGCGGGAGGTTCTGCGACGTGTGGAGGAGGCGAAGCGCATCATGGAGCGGCAGCTGCTGGAGGAGCTGGAGAGGCAGCGGCAGGCTGAGTTGGCAGCACAGAAGGCCAGAGAGGTAACGCTCGGTCGTTTGGAACGCAGCCCCTCCTTTCCCTACATACCTCCTCAACCCCTTACCCCCTTTCCCCATCTCCCTCACCAGTCACCTGCTCTGACTGGTGCCTTTCTGTGGGACATGGTGGAGGTAGAGGGTCCTCCTGCCTCTCCCTGTTTACTTGTCAGAGAGTAATTCAGCCATGGTACAAGTTTCACTGCAGGGAGGGTGGATGCAGAGCCTGGAAGTGGCCGTGCTGCAGCTGAAGTTGTATTTAAGGGTAACAAAACATTAGCATGAATTTCTCTGCATTTGAGTCTGTTGACTCATCAAGCACTCCCCGAAGGTGTGTTTATCGACCGAGCTGTAGCTCCCTCCTAAGTAACAGAAAATATCAGAGTGTAAATATTTAATATGTTAATTTCTCACAGTTTCAAGTATGTCAGATAAAACCTACAGGATCTCAAGTGCACATAAAAAAAATCAAAATGAAGGAACTTTCTGCGCCTAAAATTGTGGCTCTCTCACCACCACTTACCAGGTTTTGCACCGAGAAGTTAGAAGTGGAGGAATTTGGGTTTCTGACAGCAGGACTCTTGCTGAAACTAAAGTCATTGTAGGCTTTAAAGGTGGTGATTGTTTCATGCTCAGAGCTGGAGGATGGATCACCACAGTTAATCTCTCTGTCTCGAGAGGCTTCCCCAACCTGCCAGTGAGAGTTTTGCCATGGCAGAGTTACAGAAATGGAGTGACTGCATTCTTTTTCACATTTTGTCCCTGGATCGGCTCGATCTTTAGCTTTGATATTTGTAAGCATCTCTGTTGATGTCTGTAATAAAGAGCTTTTTTTTCTGACATTTTTGTTTTACATTCACGGTGTCTGTGCATCACTGGCCATTTTTAAATGTTTGACAAATGACTAAAATAGACAACTCCTTGAAAGACATAGTCATGCATCAGGTCAGCCAGGCTCGAGTTCAGGTTGTAAGAAGCAGCTGAAACGGCCTTTTTAATGCAGCTCTTAAATGAAGCTGCTCTGGCTTCTTTACAGTTAGCACTGCTAGCCCCTTTGCTTCTTTTCTTTTGCGTTTTAGAGAGGAAAGGTAGACAGCTGTCTGACAAACCCTGTGCCCGACCTCCCCAGGCATCATTAAGAACTGGAGGTTTGTTTTCACTACAGTAATACTGCATTGTGAATGAGAGGGGCAGCTAAAGCCTACTGACCCTGACTCGCACAGGGAGCAGCCAGTGGCTCGGCACTAACAGGGTGAGAAATGTAGTCCGAGCACGCCTCCTTTACCTACTAGGACTTACTGGGTCTCCCCTCTCCTGCTCCTCTGTCTCTATGCCATCACTCTGCTCTTTCTAAATCTCCCGCTGTCAGTCATAGACGCTGTGTACCGACAGAACCGTAGAACTAACAAACCGCGAGGTCGAGGTCAGCCTCAGTAAGCTTCAGCGAGGAGGCGCCGGTCCAGGCTCTAAGAGGGGAGATCTCCTGTCTCTGTTACTCTGATGTGTAGAAATGTTAATCACATTTGTTTGACTCACAGACAGTTTGTCCTGTACAGGTTTTCTTTACCCCCCTCCCCCCTTACCTTCTCTTTAACAAGCCTTGTTTTGAGACTCTTCTGCTCTGGGATACGTAATGACGGACAGCTACACTTCCTGTTTCCTGTTTGACACGGTTAACTCTCTGTGGTCTAACCTCTATCTGTTACCGTATATTTTTTAATACTCATTATTCTACACGTTTAAAGAACTTTTTCTCCCTGGAAAAACAAACAAATGTACTGTGTTATGTACTCATGACTTGCTTCTCCTATAGGGTTGCTGCCAAGTTTGCTATTTTTTTGTAAAGACATTTGTGTTGTTTTTATTTTGGAAACACAACTCACCACCTTCCTAACTAGCACTTGACCTGAGCTGGCCTGCAGCCTTTCAGCTCACCTGTGACTTGTGTCCTGTACTGTAAGTGTACCGTGGTCCGGTCCTCCTCGATCACTCGCAGACACCGCTGTGTGCTGCGCTCTCCTTCGCTCTGCTATCGTCTCAATGGGGACTGAGCCGCTGTAAAGAGAAGGATAAACTTTAAAAAAGCGAACGTGAGCTGTGGCTGCAGGTTAAGCAATACAGAGATCAGAGTTATAAAGAGGAATGCCGTGGGCGCAGTATGGCAGAATCCCCCCATACCTACCCACCCACCCACCCCAGGAGCGCTTCTCTGTCTCTGCAGGGGCCACACAGTCCGGACGAGACAGTAAATATTCAACCGTTTAATGCCGAATGCTTTCACCAGTTGTGTAGGTACACAGGCAAGGAAAATGCGTAGGTATACGTGCATTGGTGAGCCAAAACTATTCCCTCCTTTATTTGTATCCATTTTTCTCTTGCTTATAATGATGTTAAAGAAACAGCAATTGTATTTTCTTCTAGATTGTACTGTCTGTCATTTATATCTGTCTTCTATTGATGAGTGTGATGAGTGGGTTTCCCCCTTTTTAAATTTTAATGTCTGTCACAGTAATGCAGCGAGTGCCCTAGGTGTGGCTTAGCTTTTAAGTTTTCTACCAGGGTGTTAGCGGCCGTAGAGGGAGGGAACAACATAGTGGGTTCATTCCCCCCACAGTTTCTTTAAGGCTTTTTGCCCCCCCCCTTTGAATTTTTAAGACAATTCAGACTGACTGCAAAGAATGCCTCAGTGTGGTCATGTGCGAGAGGCTGAACAAACTTCTCTGTGGTGTAATGAGTTAGCTGTGTGTATGTGTGTGTGTGTGTGTGTGCTGGTGGCGAGTGTGTGTGACAATTAGAGGACAAGCATGTGCGTGTGTATGTGCGTGTGTGTGTACATAAAGTGCTTTGTGGCTGTCGCCTGTTCGTGCGCTAACATGGAACCGTGTCGCCCGTCTAGGAGGAAGAAAAATCTAAGCGGGAGGAGCTGGAAAAAATCCTGGAGGAGAATAACCGCAAGATCGCCGAGGCTCAGGCCAAGCTGGTACGCCCTCTCTGTGACCGCCGCACACCGCTTCCTGCCGCTTTGTGGAGGCATTTCTCTCCAGCTCATAACCCTCTGTTTAGTTTTGTGCACGCTGTCCTGGGTGCTCAGTTCAGCCTCTTTTAACACTTAAATGTGGTCAGAAACCTAGAAAATAACAATTCTGTTTGTGTAACGTTGTTTTCTTGCTTCATGCTAGTTTAATTTTCACAGCATGTTTAAAGCTGAAATTTTATTTTTTACGCTGATCCCGTCCAATCACAGCCACTCATATCAGCGCAGTAAGAAATGCTGACACACATCGTCTCCGGTTTGCATGCTTTAATATCACTGATGTGTCTTTAATTACAAATATCTGTCCTCCACTGATTGAAACCTCGAGGCTTCACTTCACCAAATAACTTAATGGTCCTCTGGCAGGACGCTCGTCCACTGAGCGGCTCTGAGCTGATGGTTATCAGCTGTGGTTAACAATCCGGTGGGTTTTTTCCCCTCCTGGCTGTACGAGCTTGAGTTTGTCTAATTTGTAAAGCAGTGTTTGTTTGATTCAGGCTTGATTTGTACAAGCTGAGGCTCAATCAAACAGCTGCACCCAAAAAGAAAAGCACACGCTGTAACGGGCGGCGGACAGAGCGCCAGCAGCGTGCGGGCGCTTGGCTCGGAGGACGCCGTTTCCCGTCCTTGTCTGACCTTGTTGTTTCTGCTCTGCGTCCGTCCGACAGGCTGAGGATCAGTTGCGAATTGTGGAGGAGCAGAGAAAGATTCATGAGGAGCGCATGAAGCTGGAGCAGGACCGTCAGAGGCAGCAGAAGGAGGAGCAGAAAATCATCCTCGGCAAAGGCAAGTCCAGGCCCAAGCTGTCCTTCTCCCTCAAGGCCACCGAATGAGACTGCTCCCCCTTCGTCCACGTGTCACGCCCTGCCTTCATCCCCATCCAGCCCCCCTCCTCATCGCTCGACCCCGCTCCTCCTCGTTCTCTGTGGAACGCTCGCTTCGTTTTGGAAGTGCTGAAGGAAGGCCGAGGAAAGGGGGCGCGCGCCGCTCCCCTCGGGCCTTGAAGAGGAGGCAGCTCTTCGCCCTCGAAGGACCTGACTGCTCCCTCATCCCTCCTCGCCCCCACCGCACAGATGACTCTTGTTTGTGCTTTTTTTTTCTGTTTTTAGGGAACTTGAACTTTTGATGTAGAATGCTATAACATGCCCCCCCCCCGCAAGTCTTAACAGCGAGCCTGAGCTCCTCTTACGTCTCCACAGCCAGCAAACTACGACAGGACGCAGTCCCTCGTGTGGAAGAGTGTGTGTGACTGTTTAGTTCAGCTTTACTGTAACAGCTCATGTGCAGCCTGGGAGTCGGCCTGTGGTTTCCCCGTCTTCTGTCCTTTTTTTTTTTGAGAATCAGGTCCTTAAAATGGCTGACGCAGTGGTAACAAATCACAGCACAGCCTGTAAAAGCACAGCTAACTTCCCGTCCAGCTGACAGGTTTGTGTCTTCCACCTTGCTCACTTCCTTTGCCCGTAAGCTCTGCTCACCGCATCAGTCTCCAGCTTGTCTTCTTATTGCTTCAGCTGCCCACCATGTATATATTTTTTCCTAAAGGCCACAGCAGCATGTAGAGAGGAAACACGACGCCCCGTTAGATTTAAGCCGCCGCGGCACAGGTGAACTCGGCCTCGACTCCCAGGCCGCCCATGACCCGACCACAAACTTACGGCAGGATATGTGTCTCGTCTGCGATAAGAGGCCCCGTGGGTGGCGGAGGAGACCGAGGACGTTTCCTGTGTGATGTAATGTTATTAGCCTTGCTGTGATGTCCTGACCCCCTCTCCTGCCCCACTTCAGATTGTGTTATGAAAATGATCCACGATTAGGCAACAAAGAGCCACAGTGACGGTGAATACTTGAGTTTTATTGGTACATACTTGAGTTTTGTTTTGTCAGACGGGGAAAAAGGTGCAAACTCCCGACTACACAGTTCGTGTTCTCTCCCTGAGTTTTGTGGTAGTAGATTAACTGGGCGAGGCGCCTGCAGTGGTAAGTCTTGATTCGTAGAAGGATGGACAAGTTCAGGTAAGATAAGGTTTGAGGTCGGCCTCTGTGCGAGTGTGTGTGTGTGCGCATGCATGTGTGTGTGTGTGTGTGTGTGAGTGAGAGAGACAGGCTGGCCTCAGGTGGGTATAATGAATTTTTCCGTTGTTGTGGGATCTTGAATTTGTTGTGTAATTTCCCCCCCCAATTGTCAAGGGACTGAACACTTCAATAAATCCATTGAATGCCTCCACTGGTTGTGTGTGTGTGTGTGTGTGTGTGTGTGTGTGTGTGTGTGTGTGTGTGTGTGTGTGTGTGTGTGTGTGTGTGTGTGTGTGTGTGTGTGTGTGTGTGTGTGTGTGTGTGTGTGTGTGTGTGTGTGTGTGTGTGTGTGTGTGTGTGTTGCTCTTCGTGCTCACTTTATTTTTCCAGCAGAGATTTAAAGTAGAAACGTTGAGCGTAAACTCACCTGAGCTCTGTTTACCTGCCCGACTGAGCTCACTTCACACAATCAGTCGAAATGAGCAGTGGTTTGATCTGGTCAAAGACCAGTTTTAATGGTCTTACTGGCACCGGCTCGTGTTTTGTCAGAGGGTTTTTGCGCACCACGATCCATTTTCTACCCTTGAGGCGCGCGGGGCCAATACATCAACGTCAAGTTAACGAAATCCCTGTAAAAACAGCCCCTAATTAGCTGGCAGCTCCGGTTTGGGACTTGTGCAGCCGCTGCTTTGTTTCCAGCTCGTGGAGGCTGGCGCGAGTGAGATCACTGCAACCCGACCGTGAGTTCAGCCGCGCGGCCTCGCCTGCATCTCCTGCGCGCTGGACTCCAGCCGACGACAAACAACCACAACAAGTCCAAAAGTGCGTGAGGAAACAGTTTGATTTAAGGCTGAACAGCCGATTCTAAAACCAGTCAATCCAGTTGTAGCTGTGGACTGTGTTTAAAGGTGAAGCGGTGATGAAGACATGAATGTTTGATTCATGAATATTAAAGCCAGGTCACAGATTCCAGGAGCTCTCGTCTCCTCTTCAGCCACGCTGCTGATTACGACCCGCACACAGCCAGAGGAGTCTGGCTGAGGAGAAGCTGGAAGCCCCGCTCACCCACAGAGCCCGGAGCCCAACGCGCTCCGCTGCGCTCCTGCGTAAACAGGCGCTCCTCCGCGGCCTGAGTGCCGCTTCAGCCCCGCGCAGCAGAGCGGAGGCCGGTCATTACAGCAAGGAGGAGTTAAAGCTGGTGAGAAGTCAGCTGGCATTGGAAACTTCTTTCTCCCAACAAACCGGTTTTAAAGAGAAATGTCAAAGAATTAGTCCGATAATTATTATTATTATAGTTACTATTAATATTATTGTTATTACTAATGTTAATATTATTATTATTATTATAGGCTACTTTTTTCAATTAATTTTCTATGCAAGCTGTGAGCTTCAGTCACTTTGTGTCTTTATTAGAAAGAAATTATCAGTCTGTCGTCAGGAAAATTTCCATAATGGAAATTTTCCTGACGACAGACTGATAATTTCTTTATCTTTCAACGCTGTAAAAACAGTTAAAGTCTCATCCAGACTGTTTTATTTGTGTGTGTTTGCAAGCCTCATAGATTCACAGTTGAGTCTCTCCCTGTGTGTGTGTGTGTGTGTGTGTGTGTGTGTGTGTGTGTGTGTGTGTGTGTGTGTGTGTGTGTGTGTGTGTGTGTGTGTGTGTGTCCTCTGTGTCCTCGGTGAGCCGGGCTGATCTTCAGGAAAGACTCCGCAGCCGTCGCTGCCCGGCGGGTTGAGGGACTTGTTTCAGCGGCGCTGCGGCAGGAAGAGCTTTGAAAATAAAGAAACTCATAACTTCCTCTGCGCTGTCAAACACAGGACTCACCAAGAAACACATTTAAAACTGCGAGCTGACGTGAAATTAAAATAAGGTGAGGCTGAGTAGGCCTGTGGTTCAGACAGTGAAACCAGCTTTAAATAAAAAAAAAAAACAACTCCCTTAATGAGCAGATTTTAGGAATATTTTACAGCGAGGAGAAAATACATTGTTGGCTTATTTCAGCCACATTTCCACTTAATTTATTTTACAGATGATCAGAGCACGTGGAGAAAACTAAAGTCCCAACAGCACATAAACCTTTCAAATCTTTCTAAACACACACACACTCTCACACACACATCCTTTCTATTAAAGTCCCTGCAGAAATATTAAACGAATATTCAGGGATTTTATTTTTCTTTTCCAACCAGGACAGAAACCAAAAACACTTAAATATTTAGAGAAAGCTCCTCACGGCTCAGAGCAGCACACGTCAGCCGCGTTAATCTAATACATGAGTGAAATCAATCTAATGCTGCAATAAACATCCAGGCGGTGGTGGAGGCTTGTGCCCCTCTCTGTGTTTATTCCCGGCCAGGAAGGAGGGAGGTGGGCTCGGCCTCGTCGGTTATCTGCTGGCGCTCTATCAGCCTGATTATCAGCAATCAGCCGCAATCCACAGCGGCCGCCGCTAAAAAAGCGCCTGATCGAATTAAGTCGTTAAAAAGTGCCAAAAGTTCACACGTTACATTCAGAGAGCTGCAATCCACGGCGGAGTGTGTGTGTGAGTGTGTGTGTGCTCGTCGAATTAGAGGTCATTGAGTAAAAAGTCAGTGTTTGCAGAGAAGTGTGAATGCGTTTGAGGCTTTGGAGGAACTTTAACGCACGTTAAATAAAGTGTGAGCGGTGAGAGGAGCAGCGGCCCGCAGCCTCAGACAGCCTGCTCTGATGGGAATCAGCAGAAATGAGTCGTTTTGTTCGTTAGAGACAGAATCCAGGAAAAATATCAAACATGCAAAAAGTCTTTTAACTTCTTAAAAGTTAAAGAACAAGTGAATTTCCCTTTGAAACGGCCTCTGAGTTGGGAACAAAATCAGGTTTACATCCAAAATGTTCCTTTTTATTGGTTATGAATTAATACGCTTTATTCTGCGAGCTTTATGCTTCATTTAGATGGAAAATAAAACAGATTTCCATTGTTTCTGCCTTTCCTCAGACGGCTCCAGAGAGGATTTTCCGCTAGTGGGCGCTCTTGTCTTTCGAAAAAGCTTGCAGTGCGTCGTAGTGCACCCGGCGGAGACACATGCAGCACCAAGGCTCTGCGCGGTCCCGCGGACGAGCCTTACGGGAGCCAATGTTTGCTCGTTGTTTTTCATTATGGGGCTATTCACAGACACCATAAACACGCGAGAAGTGCGCGTTATGCGTTGTTTGGGGGCTGTAATGCTTTCATGAGGAGTAAAAACACGCTTAATTTCCGTGAGGTCTGGTCTGCTCACTTCACCTGCTGTCATCTCTGTCATTGTGGCGGAATTCACCTTTAATGTGTTTAATATTACTGGACTTATTACATTTATGATATCATATGTGACACTCTTGTTATGTCCTAATTAGACTAAAAGGACATGTATTCCAGGCTTATTCATCCACCTGTCTGTCTGACAGAAGTAGGATTCGGCTGTAATTCCTCCCTTTTTGCTCACCACTAGTCACCACTGAACCAGTTGCCCTCTTTGACTGACAGCTCAGCTCCTATTGACTTCCACGCCGAGGGACCAATCAGCGTCGGCGCGGGGCGGGGCCTGGGCAAAACCAGCTCCACCAAATATTCCCAGTCGCGGTCCCTTGCAGTTACTTTCCATCCAGGTTTCGGAGCAGCGCTGAGGCATCACCCCTGCGTCGTCTGCGGGCGTTCGGGACGGATCTGCAGGAACCAGCCGCAGCGCTCGTTTTGGGGACCTCTAGTATGAGAACTTCCATTCCAGCTCCTTTGATTTCTTTCATTCTCATATTTGATCATTTTCTTAATTTTGACCATCCGACCTCATTGTTTCGCCCTTCTCATTCTGCTGCTGCTGTCACCCACAGTTTGTCGCTCACCACCACCACCAGCACCAGCTGAAAGGGGAATATCTCACCATCCACCACCAGCCATCACTGTCCGTCTCTCTGCTGCCGCTCTGGATTTTGGCGTGCACTGCTGGACTGTAACGCAGTGGGATTTATATTTGTATTGATTTCCATCTGCCGCCCGGTCCACAGCGGACACCGTCACTTTTTCTCTCTGAGGGATGTATTACAGCGGGGTGAAGTCTGCGCGCTGAACAGGGAGCATATAAACGCACTGTCCGCTGAATGAACTGCTGCCGTGCGCCTTTGGTTTTTGGAGCAGGTCTCTCGTCTGGAGATGCTCTCGCATATCTGATCTGGGTTTGTGGTCCGTGCGCATCCCACTGGATCGGGATATAAGGTGAAGAAATTGCCGCCGTCAGCCCTTTCTGGAGCGCTTGTCCTCTGATTTATTTTTTGTGGACATATTTGGTTGTTTTGAGAAGGATTGTGCACCCACCCGGAGGCGCGCAGGCTAACCATGGGGGACTCGATGTGGAGATATTATTTTGGAGTTTTGTTTATTGCCTTCAAAGTGGACTTGTGCCGGGCGCTCATCCTGGAGTCCATCTACTGGAACACAACAAATACCAAGTAAGTAGAGCACAAGCCGCGCTGATTACTGGCCCCCGTAGAGCCGTACGCTCTCCGTGTGGAGACGATTTCATGCCAGACTCCGTTGAAAAATCTTGCAATTTATTGTTGGCTTGCTCGCCGCCCTTGGCTTGTATACGTAAAATAAAACGACTTAACACTGGGTAGCTTTTCCAGAGACAGTTCTTCAGTTCAGCTCACATTCAGTGGAACAAAGAGCTCTCAGAGTCGCGTGATTGAAAATTTGAATTTACCTTCGCTGTTATTCTCGCAGTCATTTTCCACGACAGTGCACCGTGGCGGCTCGAAAGTGAGATTTTGTCAGAATAAATTGGGCTGAGGCGGCCATCTGTACGCCGAGTTCCCACAGAAGCTCCGCGGTTCGTAAAAATCCGAAATGAATGTGTACCCGCTCTGCAGCTTCGCTCCCACAGCTTTTGAAATGAGTTTGGGCTTTTATTACCGAGCAGCGTCGGGGTTAACCACGCAGGATAAAAAAGAAGCCTTAAATGATAAAGCCATCATCCAAAACACCTGTCAAGATAAAGGAAGCTGTATTTAGCTCTGCTCACTGCTGTAGCGCTGCACTGGTAGATTTACTGCTTGTGTCTTGTCGCCGTTGGGGAATATTTACGCGCAGTGGACAGCCGCGGCCCGCTCGGCCGTGCGTCATGGTGGCACTCCACAGCACTCAAACCCGCCTGAGGAAGAACCGGCTCAGTACCGAGTGCGAGCCATCGATTATTGTTGTTTATTGGAGCCTTTCTGTGCAGTTGGTCACATGTGGCTGTGCGCTGGGGTTTGAAGTAAAATGAATTTGTGAGGTAACTTTACGCCTCGCTTCCTCAGTCATTAATAACTTGGACTCGGCAGATTGTAATTCATATCTGACCGTCAGTGGCCCGAATCTGGTAAAAATAGCAGACCTTTGAAGCTGCATTGAGCTCATTAGCAGGCCCGTTTATTTGCTAGCAGATGTGTTTCTACAGGCTCAATTATTGGATGTTATTTTTATCCTCCGCGATGAAAATAATATAAAGGAGAAAGTGAGGAGGAATGCATCCGAACATGACGAGGCGGAGGCTGCATGGAGCTGCTGGGACGCTCCGCCGGGCCTCTGATGCTGTGACGCGGTTTCCAACACTTTGTGTGGACAGAATTAAATAATTAACTGAACAATGAGACAAATTTTAGGGCGGATTATGTTGGAAACATGGTCGCTGTGGTGAAAACTTTCAACAGACCGTTGTGCGCCTGCAGCCCGCAGCTCTCCGACCGTTTAGAACAATTTCTGGGATCCGCCAGAAGCCTGAACGTAAAATGTGATGTGGAATTTCAGAAGGTCACGTACATGCAGTTGTGTGTATTTTCTTTTTAATCGTGCATCTAAAGCCATCGGTGTGTGATTTTTAGGAACCAGGCGAGCAAACACAGGCCTGTTTTTGTTTTTTTTTTTAAATCACATTCACCAGTCTAAGATCATCTACACCCTCCATGTGCCTCCTAAATATTCCTGCAGGCCAAGAAAGGCGGTTAAAGTCTTTTTCAGCAAATAATAAGGTGTCTTTCTCCTCCTCGACACCCCTGGTCTCAGCCCTGCGGGGGGCGCCCCTCTTTGTGGCGGTTTCGTCACGGCCAAACTCCAGCTCGCTCAATAATTCAGCTTTTGGCCCCCGTGCAGCCAGAAAGCCCCTCTCCCTCTCCGTCTCCTGTTTTCCCTCCGTGAGACACGCACAATGCAGACGCGGCGATGGTCTAACAGGTGTCTATTGTTGCGTAGCTGCTGGAAATGAACAATAACTTGTGGTGTGCGTAACCGCGCGCACTCGCTTGCTTGTTTGTTTGTTTGTTGTGCCGGGTCCTTCGGTGTATGTGCAGAGAGAATTTGCTGCGTTGTGCCGTAAACAGAGCGCTGATGCTCTATATGCCGCGGCCTCGGCCTCCTCGCCTCTTGACTGCCATGGCCATCTGTGTCCCGGCGCAGACTGGGCGCCCAGTGACGCACTAATGTATACTCGTAATTCATTTCACGACAGAGAGGCAGCACAAACGCATTTATGACCCTTATTATCGGTCGAGTTTGCACTTTGCAACCTTATATATTTTTCCATATATTTCAGCCCCGGTGGTTCTGTGCTGAGGCACTCAGTGGTTGTGTTTAGGTCCCATTCGACGGCGGCGACGACGACAAGAAAACCCCAAAATGGCTTTAGCATTAAAATGTGTGCAGATAATTTATCACAGCAGATGGAAACAGTGCAGGGAAATGTCTTGCTGTGTGAGGACACACTGCAGCCTGCTTTGCGGGAAGCTTTCTTTCTATAAAGAGATCACCCAACAAGTTATTTGCTGCTTTTAAAATACCCTCCTCACAGAGCCAGAACATGAAACCTGCTCCATTTTGGAGCTGCAGCCCTTCAAAATTAGTATGTCATTTCACTTGGCGCGTCACTTTTCATTTGGAGAAGGAGGAAAAAACAAAGAGGAGAGCGCGTCCACCCTCGGAGCAAGTATAGGCCGCGGGCTGCCGCAGACGCAGCGGGCATTCCGCGGAATTAGCGTGTGCATGTGCGCATTCTTTACGTGCTGTCTGGGTGAGGAGTTCAGAGGTAAAAGGCCACAGAGTGATATCATTGTGTGACCGGACACCTCATTTTTTCAGCTAAATCCCCTTTTCTGCCTCTGTTTGCAGCAGAGAACAGATCGTAGTTGGAAATGAACCTCGGCTCAACGCACAAACTGAGAATATTTGACACGTTTGACACGAAAGCTTTGAATTTCTTTATTTGTCATCAGCGGGGAGCAGACGTTGGTAGAATCTCAGGATGGAAAATGTGCCTCTCAGCTTTCACACGGCTAATGTCTGATAAATAACTTTCCTGCGAGCGTCCGCTGAATAAAAGCACCCAAACTTTTGATGATCCCTTTTCACAGCTCGTTGAAAGTCCTCATGCCTGCGTGTCAGTTATTCCTCCTCAGTAACAGAGCACCCCAAAGGGTGAATATCTTTATTCAGCGGGTCAGCAATATGCTCGACAGCCCAAGTTGTCCCTGCCTCCGCGTCCCTCTTTTGGTTTGTGTTAGTCCTCCTCTTTGACTATTCAGGGAAGGATGAATGTTAGAAATGTGAAGGCTGTGGGCCAGTCTAATGCCTTTGTGTGTGTAGGCCGGGGGAGAGCATAAAGAAACAGCCAGCCTCTCTCTCCCTGTATACTAAGTGTGTGTGCATCTATAAAAAATCCCTCCGCAGGGCCCACGGCTGTGTCGATTAAACCTCATTGTTGTTTGCGCTTTACTACTTTACTGCCCTTATGCATGAACCTCCCAAGAAAAAAACAAGAGAACGACTCCACAGCCCCCCACCCTCGACCTCCCCAACACACACGGACACATCACATCACACCACACACACCTCCTTCTTCTGGTAATCCATTTTGTAGTTGGGAGGGAGAAACAAAAGAGAGGCCTGCTTTACATGGTTTATGTAAAAGGAGCGCTCCCTCTCTTCCAATGCAGTTCATTAAGAGATTACATAGAAGCCCAGAGACCCTTTGTGACCGGGCAGTGACGGGGGCACCTCTGTGGGTCCTTTTGTGAATGCAGGGGGGGTTAAGAAGGGGGGGCACAGAGATGCAGGTCCATCATGAATGACTGACGAGGCCTTGTGCTGAATGTCGTAACGATGCCCGCCCTCTTCCTCCGGCTATCCCTCCTTCCAAATCCCCCGCAGTGCCTCTAATTTCGCCTCTTCCCTTCCTTTCTGGGGCTGAGAGAGAGATCAGTTGTTTTAATTTAACTACATCGACGGCAGCGAGGGAGAAACGGAGGGAGAGGAAGCGAAACGCTGCCATGTTCGACACAGGGCGACAGAGGCTGACGTGGCTTTTTAATGATTACTGCCAGGAGAAAGGTTGATGATTAAGATCGTGGAATAAAAGAGCAGGGAGCGAAAGAATAGAAAGAAAACTGAGAGAAATGAAACAGAGAGGGAAGAAGAAAGCGCCGGGGCCCCTTGGGGCAAGGAGGGTAATTATGTCTAGGCCTGCTCAGATCCCACAGGCCTGGATTACTGGATGAAAGGTGGGGCCGAAGGCACGGAGTGCCGACGGAACCGGAGAGAGGACGAGGGGGGATTGGGTGGCAGACCTCCGTCCGCTCGGCCAACAGAGGGCGAAAGCCGGGGCGCTGCGAAGAATCGCCTGTGGATTAACCCTCGCTCTGCCTCGCCGTGGCCTCTTTGTCTGCCGCCTTAATGAATCCTCACATTGCAGCTGGGTTTCAGAGTCAAACAGTTGCTCTTGATGTGCAGTGAATATTCACCCCCCCCCCCGTTCGCTTTGTTTTCTCATAACTTCAGGGCCACAGGAAGAGAGCGGAGGGGAGACTCGGACGGGGGATTAGACCGGGGCGGCCACCGCGGTTTTGTTTTGTCACACACAAATCCAACAATCCAGTGGTTTAAATAGAGTCTGAAAGAGAGACATGGCGGAGAGGAGCGAGGGGGGGGCAGAGATGTGCAGCGACAGGAGGATGCTGGGAAAACAGAAAGAGGCCACAAAGGTTCAGAGAAGCACCAGTGAGCTCAGGTTTTGGTGTTTTTTCACTGGCGACAGATGCGACGGTCGTAACCTCTCAGGAAGCAGGTCTCCTCCTCCTCCTCCTCCTCCTCCTCCTCCTCCTCCTCCTCCTTTTTTCCTTTTGCCCCAAACATTTCCTCTCTCCTCCCCAAACCCCTCCACACACACACACACACACACACACACACACACACACACACACACACACACACACACACACACACACACACACACACACACACCAAAGCTGAAGGTGAAGAAGAGTGGTGAGAAGATGAAGTGAAAAACAGATGTCGCCCACCTGTGCGTCTGGATCTGAGCAACAGCCTTAATTCCACTTTCACTCAGTTTGAGAAGTGCCATCGACGTCAGATTTACGGCCCGTAGATCCCAAACAAAGCCGAGCATTTCATCGATGTGCGTGCTGCTCTTTTGTAAACGTCCCAGCCCTCACAAACCAAGTCGCAGCTTTAAAATCTCTTTCCTGAGCGGAGCCGCGAGGGCTTTTTGTTCGCCGAAAATTGCTGCTGTCTGATTTTGCCATTTCATTACGAGACCCTCCTCAGCGTCATAAAAGGCCTTTTTTTCTCGCTCTGAGAGACGTGGAGAGAGTTCAGGCACCTGTGGCTGTTCTCACCTTCCCACCAAATGTCCTGACAGCGTGGCTAG
Source organism: Chaetodon trifascialis (assembly GCF_039877785.1). Classification (NCBI taxonomy): domain Eukaryota; kingdom Metazoa; phylum Chordata; class Actinopteri; order Chaetodontiformes; family Chaetodontidae; genus Chaetodon; species Chaetodon trifascialis. Next base: position 25,326,029 of record NC_092067.1, read on the forward strand.
AGATGAGAGGAGGGAGGCCGGCGGAGGAGCGACAGGAGCCGCCGGCTTTGCAGGAGCAGTCGGTGCGTTTGTTTGTGGGGGAGGCGGGGGGAGCGGAGAGAGGGATAAACAGTGACGAGAGGAGGAAGAGGAGGAGTGCTGCTGTCTGCCGCTCTCCTCACCTCCTCTGCAGGGTCACACTTTTCGGGGAGCGTCGCCCTCGTCGAGCGTGACACGACAGAAAACTGCAAGAAACACGAGAGATTCAGTCTGATTCCTTCAAGCTGTCCATGAAGCGTTTAGTCACACTTCAGAAGGTAAAACCCCAAATATTCAGTTTAAAATGATAAGAAACAGAGAAAAGCAACAAATCCTCACATTGAAGAAGCAGCAAATGTCTAAAATAAATGCAATCGATTAATCGATGATTCAGTTCACGACATGTTGAGTTTTTCAGTTTTCACTTTATTCTGCGAGTCAGACGTGATTGTTTTCATCATCTGTTTTCATCTTCTTTGTTTTGGCACATTTTGTGTTTATAACCACACACACACACACACACACACACACACACACACACACACACACACACACACACACACACAGCAGATATTTCTCAAAGTGATGATTTTTTAGACGCTTGTGACGAATTTGTTTTAAAGCAGTGAGACGTTTTTCGTAAAGTTTAATTTGCTGTGTATTTAAAGAAAATAACCACAAAAAAAAGTATTTTATCCACATACATACGTTCAGCGGGCTGGACGGCGGCCTTAAAGGACCATGAGCGAACATGCTAACAGTCGTTAGCCGTACGTTGCTTCCATGCTGACTGAACAGCCTTTAATGCTTCTGCTCTGCAGCTCTTTGGTTCAGGAATATTTATGGTGGGGGGGGCGGGGATGGGGGGGTGCTCTGAAAAGGAGTTTTTAGTCTGAGGAGGAGCGCTGGGAAACAGGAGGGGTGAAGGGCCAAGTGTGCCTTAAAGCAGGCTGGGGGGCCAGAAGAGGGTGGGGGTCAGACGCATTTACGATCATGAGATGGCGGCGCAGGCTTTTATTTGTTTTGTGCCCCTCCCCTCGTTTGCTCACCCTCTCCGTCATCGCAGGGCCTGAGCGGGCTCCTCGGCCGTCGCCGTGACCTCGTGTACCTGCTGTTTTGTTGTAATGGCTGCCATCGAGCCAGGTGTCTGGTGTCCAACGCGCTCATTTAGCATCGCGCTGAGGGAGGAGCGGAATAAATGAATGAGTGTCCGACTCGACAATCTCTGTCTTCATCTCTTCTCGCGTTCCTCGCCATTTTCCCGTCGCTTTGTGTTTATTCTGAGGGACAGTCCAGAATAGCTCATATTCGCCCTGATCAGCCTCTTGGCAGCTTATCTTAAAACCCACATTTTAACAGTTTTATTCTTCTTTGTCAGCACTCACTGAATGCTTTCATTATCGGGACTTTGCTGTAAATCAGCTGGCTAAAACACGAGGGTGGAGGAGAGAGGGAGGGGTCGGCGGAGGCCGAGCTCAGGTTTGAGTCGTAAAGACGGAGAAAGAACAGGAAACAGCACATATTCACAGTGTGTGTGTGTGTGTGTGTGTGTGTGTGTGTGTGTGTCTGTGTGTGTGTGTGTCTGTGTCTGTGTGTGTTAGATCTCCTGCTAGCTCCTGTAGAGATAGCATTCATGCTAGCGGAGCAGGAGTGAAATGAAATGATTCACCTGTTCGCCATGTATGTGTGTGTGCAGCAGGTGTGTCTGCGTGTGCACGTTTGTGTCACAGTTTCACTTCCTGGTCGCCTTGAATTTAAGTTTCGGACATTTTGTTTTGCTGTTGCTGCCCCTGACTGCTCTGAAGCTAAAGCTAATTCCAGCCGTCTTAATTTTTAATATTGAGACATTTGGGGAAATTTGTTCAGCGTGCGAGGAGGAGATTAATATCCGCCTCATGTTTAGCCTAGCTTAGCAGAAAGACAGAGAAAAGGCTTCCAAAGCTGTTTAATCCACGGTGTCTCTTATTTGTTTAACCTGCGTATGAGAAGAAATGTTAAAACAACAACCTGTGTGTTTATGTGTCCAAACTATTTACATTGAAGAGCAGCTGATTCAGCGCGTCTGCGCAGCTGCAGACAGACAGACAGACAGACAGACAGACAGACAGACAGACAGAGAGAGATGCTATCCGCGCAGCTTGAGGATGGCGAGACTAGCTAACTGTTTCCCCGTGGCTGCAGCTAAACCTGTCCTGACTGAACACACACACACACACACACACACACACACACACACACACACACACACACACACACACACACACAGCGATAAGACGAGGAGCTGCGTGATGAAGAGCTGCTGCTCACCTCTCCTCATTATGGAAGCAAAGCTAAATGTGAAGCACTTCCAGATTAACCTCTCTGGATGAATAATGGCCACGCTACTGACACACTAACGCGCGCACACACATTTAAAGTGAACACATGCATGCACGCGCTCACCCCTGTGTAAACACACATGCCCACTTACATGCATGAATGGATGCACACCCACACACACACACACACACACACACACACACACACACACACACACACACACACACACACACACACACACACACACACACACACAAGGTTAATGCAAACACATACAATTCCACAGTGTTTGTGTAGAAATGAAGCCCCCCCCAGGCTTTTCTGAGGACCTTTCCCCTCTATCTCTCTCTCTCTCTCTGCTCTACTTCTCCCCTCTCATCCCCCCTTCCTCCACACACACACACACACACACACACACACACACACACACACACACACACACACACACAGATGATAAGATGATGCCAGATGGCGCTGCAATGCATAGACATACATCTCTTCTTCTCTGTGTCCGTCAGTGGACGCACTGTACCGCCGCTGAGTGTGTCTCCGGGGGGCAGGAAAAATGCTCGCTCGGCCTAGTTAGCCGCCGCCGCGTGCGCGAGCGTGAGCCTGCATTTGTGTGTACACGTGTGCGCGTTCTTCTGCGTGCTCACGCTGGAAACGAAGGAGAAGATGCATGTTGTTGTTGGATGAGGAGAAATACTGCGTGCATGCTACAAGACTGCACTGAAAGACAAAGAGTGTGTGTGTGTGTGTGTGTGTGTGTGTGTGTGTGTGTGTGTGTGTGTGTGTGTGTGTGAGACAGAGCTGCATGTTTATACATATAAAACTGATTATGGCTGAATTTCCCCCCGCTGTTTCATTTAGCTCTTTGTTAATTATGAATCGACTGTGCCTTGCCACCGGTCCCCCGTGTGAAGGCTCCCCTGCCGCCCCGCGGTGGCTGTCTTTGTAGTCAGAAAAAAAACAGTCGAGGCCAGACGCTGGTGCTCAGTCCTCACTGGGAGAGCTGAGAGCGTGGGCTTCTCAGTCTCTTTGTAACGGCGCGTCTCCCGTTCTTCCAGGAAAAGAGGTCAAAGTTCACGTGGAGATGTTTGGCCTGCACACACCTAAAGACACTTCTCTTCACAGTGTTACACACATGTATGAATGGCTGCAAGGTCGTGAGGGAAAGAGGACAGGAAAAAAGATGAATTATCAGGATCTGATCATTTATTATTTATTTATTTATCAATCGATCTGCTGCTTTTCTCTCATTTATTTCATTGGAATAAATAAAAGTTTACTCTCATGCACATTACAGGACTGCAGCTGCAATTATCTTTATTTATTCAATTATGCATTTAATTGTTTGCTTTTTAAAATGTCACAAAAAAATACCCATAATTCCCTGAAATACCCATAATTCCCTAATTCCCCAGTGTGACATCATCAAATGTCTCATCTGACCAAACGTCCAAAAAATCCTCAAAGCTGATGTTTGAAAAATGAATTAAAATTGATCGATCGGATTATTTTTTAAGATTTAGATCACCGGGGTAGAGGGCCATTTTTTGGCTGGAAATCCATCCTCACACACACACACACACACACACATACACACACACACACACACACACACACACACGTTAAACCTAAATGCTCCCACTCGATATTCACGAGTGTCCTGTTTTATTTACTTGCACCGGGATTCGCCGCGCGCCATAAAAAATCCTCCTGGGTCTCCACGGTTAACATTTCAAATTGTATTCAAGCGTGGGGCAAATTCGTTTAGCAGATAAATACAAGGTTTCACCTCCAACTCGAGCTCCAGCTGTGAGTGTGTGTGTGTGTGTGTGTGTGAGTGTGTGTGTGTGTGTGTGTGTGTGTGTGTGTGCAGTCACAGGAGTGCTGCAGGGGCTCTCAGCACTTGGAGACTAAATTGCAGCGTTATTTTACTTTTGGGAAGAATTTAGGGAAATTCAACTACACTTGCAGACAAACCCCTCCAGGCGCTCCTTCTGCGTGTGTGTTGCTGCTCCCATTGTCGTGATTTTGCTTCACTGAGATGGGCTTTTATTGTTTTTTTAATTTTCTGTTTTGCATGCCAACGCCGTTCTGCCATTTCCCCTCGCATCCGGGAAGCGCGCCGCCTTCTCCTCGTTGATCCGGTTAATTATTCTTCCGTTCCGTCGCTGCCACAGCGCTGAAGAAAAGCCCTGTGATTTCATCCTTAGATATGGGGTCACTTTGCACCCAACACACACATGCATACATCCCACAATCTGCCATTATCCTTCATCATCTAAAATTAATGGACACAATCAGTAATTACCACATCAATAATTAAGCCGACTTCTCTTTTTTTTGGAGGGGCTCGATGGCGAACCCTCCAATCTGAAATGCATAATGAATGGCTTATCATCGGTTTCTCTGCAGCTAACTAACATCCTTCTTTCTCTGCTCTGTTCCCTGCGTCTCCTTTCAGATTCGTGCCAGGCCAAGGCGTGGTATTGTACCCCCAGATCGGGGATAAGTTGGACATTGTGTGCCCCCGCGTGGATGGCGGGGTGACCGATGGCGTGGAGTATTACAAGGTGTACATGGTGCCCAGGGAGCAGCTGGAGAGCTGCACCATAACCAAGGCCGACACACCGCTCCTCAACTGCGTCAAGCCCGACCAGGACGTCAAGTTCACCCTCAAGTTTCAGGAGTTCAGCCCGAATCTGTGGGGCCTGGAGTTCTTCAGGGGCAGAGACTACTACATCATCTGTGAGTACTTGTCCCTCCCTGAAGGGATAATAAATTAGGCCTTGCATAATTTAAGGGGGAAAATGGCCGTAAACAATTCAGCAAGGTTTAAGATCCAGCTGCTGGTGACATGCCTCAAATTTCTGTGTGAAGTTTAGTGTGTGGTTTTACATTTTTTCTTATTGTAGTCAATAACGGCTCAGACAGATGTGCTGACATCAGCATGAGGCGTCATTCTGTCAAGACTTTTCAGTCAGCATTGCATTCACTGTTGCTCTACCTACATACAGTTCAGTGCAAGTTCACACGGCCTCCCCAGATGTGGCAGATGGACATTCTGAGGTATATGTGATGTAGGCTGAGGTAAATGAGGCTGAGGTTGAGGCGAAAGTCGCTTCATTGCCAGACAACTGAGAGTTTCTTGAACATCATAGATCAGAAGTATCCAAAGATGATTTTTCCCTTGAGAGCGTACAGATAGAAAGTTATGCATTCAAAGGTAGTGTTTCAAAGATTCTCCCTGTGGGATTTGCTTCTTGTAGAAATCAACCTGAGATCCGATCAGAAGATAACCTTTCAGAGTTGTAGGGAAACTTTGCTCGGGGTTGTTCTGATGTTCAAAGACCCAATCAGATCGTGACGCAGCATCTGTTTTAAGTGTTCTGACGACAACCTGCTTTGATTAAAGCATATTGAACCTTTAAGGGTCCTTAGCTGTGAGACCCCGGGCAGCTCGGACTCCTCGCAGTCACCCTTCATCCCTCCGGCTTAGAAATGACTCGTCATCCAGTGTCATGGTGCAGGTGTGGCCCTCCGCTCTGCTGATTGCCTGTGATGTACTAACGCCATCCTGGGAGGAAGTTCTGGTGGGGTTTAGTGACGGCCCCCTGGTTTGAAACATGGGAGGTGGACTGAACCATCTGTGTGGCGCTGATGGGGGGTGCGCCGCAGATAGGACCATCTGTGAGGCTCTGCCACAGCCATCTGTGAGCTGTCACAGTAGTGGAAGGCCATATTTCTGACTGAGTAGAAAGAAAGAGAGTGAAGAGGAGGAACAGGAAATACCTCTTCTCATCCAAACAATCCACTATGGTAGAGAAAGCTGAATTTTGCATAACAAATACGCACGGCAACAGTGCACCGTACTGTATAAATCCCACTTTAAACTGCCTGCAGCAGACGACTCCTGCAAATTCAAATTTTCCTCTGAGCTCCGCAGCACTCTGAAGTCCCGCAGAGAGATCTGTCAGGCAGCTGTTTGAGAAAAACAGGTTCACCGACACAATATGCTCATTCAGTTCTACTTAAATTAGTTTTAAAGCAAACAGGCAACAGTGGCTGCTCTGTCACTAATGTGTCATAGCTGCAGGATATTTGCATGGCGCGGCATGCCTCGCTGTGCTGGAGTCGAACAGGTACTTTGTGGTTTTGCAGGTGTGACATTCTGACAAATATGTTGGAACACATAAAGCAGGTCAGAGGCTTAAAAATGACTCACAAGTGCAAAAGTTTGTGCACGGGGCGACCTGCCCGGGGTGGACACACACGCTGATACACCTGTGCAAGCACACACGTGCACGAACGTCCACACCCACAGAGGCTGAGCACGGCGTTAGATGTGGTTTGTGTGTTGAAGGACTACAAAGGCTTCTGGCTGAAGGGGCGCAGACGCGATCACCTCCCCTCGACTCCTTCTCGGCTCCCTCCACCCAAACGCCGTGGTTAATTATTGATGAGCCGGTGCTGGTGTTTACTTACCTCTGTTCTCCCGGTGCTCTGCCTGAGCTCCTGCAGCTGAGCGTGATCACGGTGTGGGGGATCAGAATCAGAGCAGAAGATGGTGTGAAGTTCGATGTTTGATGAAGAACATGCATTAAAAAGTGCAGCGTGGCTCATTGCAGGTACATGTGCTTACTTTGGAGAGGAAACGCTGATAATGCACACGTGCACGTCGTCCCTCAGGTGGGTGGAGCTGCAGCTTCTCTGTGCGCACAGCAGTCTTCCTCAGTCTCTCTGCGGCTGTCCGTCACGACCTGAGCAGACGAGAATATTCAACTTCCCAAAGCCCTCCTCTTCATCAGCCTGCCGAGTCGACAAGTTGGAACAGAACGAGTGGTGGCAAAGTTCAATTCCTAACTTTAAAAAGAGGGGCTGGAAAATCCAATTTTGCAGTTCTTGCAAATTCCCTTTCCACCGACATCCCCACCCCTCTGCCGCCCCCCCACCTCTCTTCACAGCTACAAAAAATGCTAATGTGCAGCCTAAAGAGGGGAGAGAGGGAGCTGTTTCTCCACTGGAGTGTGTCTCGTTTTGCTGTTAATTGCCTCTTCTTGGCTAGCTCTGGCCCCAGTTCTGCAGCTTTAACAGCCCACTGCAGTTGCATTGTGGCGCTATGTTGTGTGCTTAGTGCCGTTCCTTTTTATTTTGAACCGGCCGCTTGGAGAAGCTCCAGCCGTGCATGGGTAAACACCGAGAGTGAAGCACAAACAAACACCAAAAAAAGAGAGAGACAGAATGAGAGAAATGCGCAGAGGTGTGCGTAGGCGGAGTCGGATTCATGGTTGTTTACACCTTGCAGTGTAGTGAGCCAATATGTGAATGTTTGCTCGTGGGCGTAACTGCATGTGTCTGCGTGCTGGGCGAACAACGTATGGGAATTAATAGATAGGCTGCATACACATACTCATGGCTTGCCTTGCCCTGTGCACCTCTACAAGGAAGCATCTCCATCTTGCTATCTGTGCCCCTGTGTGTGTGTGCATGTGTGTGTGTGTGTCCCATCCCTGCCTCCCTTCCAGCACTGCTGTCCAAGATCCATCCGAGTGTGACACTGCCTCACAAAGTTCACCGTGAGGTTTTCATTAGTCTTTTGGAGTGAGCACTCGATACGTAATTAATTAACCGCCGTTTAATCCTCCATTTCTTCTCACAATTGCCAAGGCCCCCACATCAATGCTACGGATCTCCACCAATTGGATTAGCGCTGCCTTGTGTCGAGTATTGTGCCAAGGCTGGACCTAGATTAGATGAGCACGCTCGACCCCCCCCCCCCCAAACTTCAAAACCACGTCTTTGCATTCAAACAGCTGCGACATCAGGCCTCAGTGCTCCACTGTCTCCTCCTGCACTGTCCCGCAGTGAAGACTGACAGGTGGTCAGATCTGCTTCCTCTGCACCAATGAAAAAAGGACGCGTGTGGACATCAGTGTGTATTCATGGTCAGCTCGTGTGTGTGTGTGTGTGTATGTGTATGTGTGTCTGTGTGTGTGTGTGCTTTCCGCGTGGTTGTGAGTTTGGACTTTGTGTCCTGTGTTTGCTTGCATGTGTAGAAGTGGCTGCTGTATATCTGCAGATTTCTTACATGCGTGCACGTTTGTGTATTTGTGCATGCCTGTGTGTGTGCGCGCGCATGTGTGTGTGTGTGTGTGTGTGTGTGTGTGCGTGCATGTGCGCCTTTTGAAAGCGACCGTGCACAATGCTGCTCCAGTTGAGAGCAGATGAGTCTGATGTGATTGTTTGCGGCAGCATGGCCTGCAGCCGAGAACCTAGTGAGCTAGATGATTACATGAGCTAAAGAGGGAGAGGGAGATGAATAAGGAAGGAAAGGGGGCAGAAAGAGTGACGAAAGCGAAAGGGAGCTAACGAGGAAGGGAAGGAGGGAGAGGGAGAGGGGAAGGGAGCTGAAGAGAGAGAGCGAGAGAGGGAGGGAGGGAGGGAGGGAGGAGAAATGGAGCTAAAGGGAATGGGGTCATAGTGAGAGAGGGAACGAGAGATGAGCTAAAGAGGGCAGAAGAAGGACAAGGCTGAGTTTACAGTCAGAGCAGACATTTCATCAGGCTTTAATCACCTTCTGCCTCGGTCACAACAGGAAACAGCACGGTCACCTCACCGCTGCCCCGTCGTGTAGATCTAACCTGAGCGCCGAGGGGGGAAACTCCTCTCATTAACTCTGACGTGGATTTAAAATGAGCTGAAACCGTCTGATTGAAACGATCGGTCTTTGTTCACCCCAGTGCGTTCAGGTTCATTATCACATCATGAAAATGGGTGGATTCATCAGCGATGGGCTAAAAACAAGTGGATTTTTGCCACAACTCTCAGTCAAACTGTGCTTTTTCCACTCAAAATTCTAATTGAACCACTTATCACTGCTGCCATGATTGAGTGTTAAATAAGTAACTTAAACTTAAGTGGGTTTATTTAACGGATTTGACATGTTTGTGTGTTTGTGGTGATCGGTAGTGCTGCTTATTCGGGGTGACCCGGCTTTGCCCCAGCCTGTTTCTGAGGGTCGAGATGCGAAGGCGCCCCCTGTCACGGGTGATTAGGGCGCCGGGTGGTGATGGGTATTAACCAGCCTAACCTCAGCACTGCGATGATGGCTTCACGCTCCACAGCAACCCGACGGATGGCAATTACGCTCAGCGTTTAGATTATAGCTGCCTTTGTCTGTCTTCTCTTTCTGTCTTTCTGGGACACGTCCATCCGTCCATTCTTCAGCTCTCACTGTGCGCTCTGTTCCTCCTCTTACTATGTGTCTTTCTGAGTTGCCTCTTCAGTTGATGCCATGCTCTGTTTCACTGTTTATGAGCGGCCCGGCATTGTCTTCCGGCAGTGCATTGTGTATTCATTTTCCCTGCAGTTTTTGGCAAATGTAGTAAAGCAGCTTTCAAAGAGCAGTTTTTTTAAGCTTTACGAGGCTTTTCATACTGACAGTTCACTTTGTTTTAGCTCGCAGTTCTGTTACGTATTTGTAGAAAAGCTCAAATCTTAAAGCTGACATGCAGAAGGATGAGTTATCCTGCTTAATATCCAATAAAACTAAACCTTTAGCTCACAGCTAAAAATGCCGTTAACCTCTAACAACACTTGAATGTTATGCTAGCTAAACTGCCACGTGCTACTCTAAAACTAGCTGCACATGCTAGCACAGGTATCTGAGTACTGGAGGTTTTTCTTGCTGTTTCTTGCGGGTTAAATTAGGAGAAAGCAGGAAATATCTGGACTGCAGCTCACAATTGACTGTCTCATTAAGCGCAGGGTGATTTTCCACTCTCTTAATTTGATAAACAGGAGAAAATTAAGTTAAGGAGGTTAAATTAAGTTATGGAGGGTAAATTAAGTTAAGGGGGGTGGGGATGGGGGGGCTTGTGGTGTGTTTACAATGTGGGGGGTGGGGGGTGTAGTGCTGCATGCTCGCTGTATGCTAGTGCTACTTTTACAGGTGTGTGTGACACTCAAAGCGAGGACACTGTGACACGTCTACCATTTGTTTGAGACTACATATGGCTGAAGGTGTGTGTGTGTGCGTGTGTGTGTGTGTGTCGCTTTGGTCTCGAGCGGTGCTTCGTCGCTGACTGATTCTTCCTGATGGCCCTCTCTGCCTGCTGCAGGGCCTGTCTTTGCATGGCTGTGTTGTCGGGACCAGGTTTTGGTCTGAACCACATCCGCTGTGAGAAAACAGACTTTGTAATTCACAGTGACGATGGGGGAAATCAGAGGGTCGCTGTTTCTCTGTGAGTCTCTGCAGAAGGTCACACAGGCTGAAGCAGTGGGTTAATCTTTCTCTCTATTTCTTCTCCTTTTTCCTCCCTCTGCTGCTCCACCCCCCCGTCCTTGAGTCTTATCTGCTGCTGTAATGCCAGCGGTAGTTGGAGACTAAATCCATTTGTGAGGGTCTTGTATGAACCAGGTCTATCACAGCCCCCTCCTCCAACGTGTTCCTGCAGCATTAAGGATTAGCTGGTTAACCCTAGCCAGCTAGTCTGTCAGCCCGTCCAGCCTGGCCTTGTCTGGCTGGGCCGAGGAGGGCCAAGTCATTCAGCCAGCCTTAGCCGATTCAACAATCACATTCTGTTTAAATCCAAGTCAGGCTTGCCTGGACTGCAGCCTTGGCATAGCGAGTGTGTGTTTTACTCCGCATTTAAAGGGGAAGAAGAATTTAAAGTTTAAAACGACTCCAGACTGAAAGATGATTTCGATCTCTTCTAAATGTCAAGGAAACGAAGCAGCCGGCTTTAAAAGAGATGTTTTCAGAGACTTGACGAGGAGGATGTGTCTGTTTCTTTAGCAGACGGGTGCTGATGTGTTTATGGTTTAACAGGCCAAGAGGCAGCGAGGAAGGGAGGAGAGAATGAAGGAAGGAGGCGACACAAGTGGCAGATGAGACCTAAATACACCTTCTGTGCGGTTCAGCGCCCTTCACGCCCTTTGAACTCTGACCTCTCAGGCACAAGTGGCTTTGAGCATGCATGCACCTCAACATCAGACAACTGCTCACACACATCGCCGCCGTGCCGCCGCTCATAAAGCAAACAGTGCTGAGATGGTTAATGACATCCTGCAGGATTGTAAAATTCATGTGTGTTGTGCTAACAGGTTTATGAAATGAACACATGCACGCTCACACGTGCACACAGGAGCACAAGCCTTTAAGGAGCTTTGTCTGTAATGTGCTTTTCGGTCTCCACTGGAAAGCCATAGGTCAGCGAGAGAAGGAGACGGGGGGAGAGAGGAGGAGAGACGGAGGCTGGGAAGGAGGGAGGGAGGGAGTCCTTGTTAACATGCTCTTTGTGTCCGCTCCCATCACCGTCTTATTGAAGCAAGGGGATTCGGATCAAAATGATTGGTAGCTGGGAGGGCGGAAAAGGAGGAAAAAAAGAAAAGGGGCTGGGAGGAGGAGAAAGAGAAAGTGGCAGACTATGCAGGGTGAAATTTTTCAAAGCTATTTCAATCTGGATCTGAGTGAAGCACCTGCCTTCCAATTCCCCCGCAGCTGATGGACGACGTTCGGCTGCAGCAGGAATGTGTCGAGGTGGCGGCAGGGAGGGGCGGCGGCAAGTTCAGGGGTAAAGAGGTTCATAGAAGAAGGTAGCTGCTGCAAGGTGGTCGCTCCGGAGAGGAGGAAACTGAGGATGATGGGGTTCAAGGGAGGGGAGAGAGGAGGAGAGGCTGGAGAGGAAGCCGAGGGGAGGGGATGGGGGTCAGTCGTAGTGAATGCGGGCCACTGCGCGCTGGCGGGAAGCCAAGCTGCTAAGCCCCGGCAGCTCGTTAGCCTCTGTGTTACTGACCTGATAGACCACAAGCCCCGCTCCCCCCCGCCTCCCCCCTCCCTCCCCTGTTTCCTGTCCCACTCATGGTCCAAGCTAGCTGCAGTTCTGCCAAGCGGCCTCCGGGGGCAGCGCACATAAAAGCAGGCGAGGAGGGAGGCGGAGCGGCGGCTAATGGGCTTGAAAGCATCGCGCCGATGGAGCTGCGGCAGGGCAGCTTTGTTTTTGTGTGCGTGTGGCCCACATCTGCACAGGTCTGACACAAGCAGAGATTTCTTTTATCAAAGTGCGCTTTCCTTTTATAGACGGCCCTCGCAGCATCTGCTCACAGGCCCGTTTTGTTGCTCCTGTCACATGTGGGATGTCTTGCACCACCCCTCCAGATTCCTCTCCCAACATCTGCTGCTGTCCCGTTAAACACAGTGTTTAAGCGGTGCACTTCTGTTTTCTCCCGTGTTTAAATGCTTTTTTAGATCCTTTAAGCTCTTTTCATCTAAGGGCCATTGAGGTATTTACCGCCTCCCTCTGTTGCCTTCATTTCACTGCCTCTCCTGGAGAAGTGCCCTGTTTTTTTAAACCATCCCCTCCTGTTGACATCCCTGAATATTTTTTTTTCATGTTGTCAGCAGATCTCTCCTTCTTCATAAGCCTGGCAGCAAGTTTGCCTTTTAGATCTGAGCATTTGAGGGCTTTTAAAATCCAAAAGTGTGTTCTTTAATAACCGGCTACCACTCTCTGGAGTGTTGTTAGCACTAATACACGATAAGCCGGCGAATTTCCTGCGGCTTGCCAAGATGGCCACTGTCACAGCAGTCGTCGTGGTTTCTCTCTCTCAGTGTCTCCCCTCTCCTCACCTCCCTTAACTGCCTCCTTCATGAGGCCCATCAGCACAGTTAGAGATATTACAGTCACAATTACTCAAGCTAATTGACTTTGGGGATGTGAAATATTCCGCCGGAGTGGAGCGGCTGAGGTGATGAACGGGTGAATTGTGGTTTTATTAAGGGGGTATGACTCATATCCTTCCTCGGCGGAAGGCTTTCAGCGCCTCTGTTGTCTTTGGGAACTGACTGTTTTTCCGAGATAGGCTGAAGGCATATATGGCAGCACAATTTCCCTGACATGTCTCTTCTGCACCGAGTGCTTGCTGCTGATTCTAACCTTGTTCCTCTCTCTCTGTCTGCGTAGCTACATCCAACGGCACCATGGAGGGCATCGACAACCAGGAGGGGGGAGTGTGCAAGACCAAGTCCATGAAGATAATCATGAAAGTGGGACAAAGTGAGTATTGTATTATTGAATTACGGCGGTGAGCGCCCGCAGGCACGAGCAGGCAGCCGCGATGCAGCGCTCGTCGTACATTCTGTAAAATTGTGCGAGCCTCTGAAAATGTCCTAATAAGGTCATAGGAGGCTGTGCAGCATACAGCTCCATCGTCTCCATGACACCTGGGGCTGCGACGGGGCAGGAGATGTAATCTAGCGGAAGCCCTAATGCGCTGAAACATACACACACGCTCACACACGATTGTGTATGCATGCACGCACACGTGCACGTGAAGCATCTGCTGTTGTGCTCACTCGAAGGCTTTCTGCACATGCAGGGTGAAGCTGCACACAAACACCTAATGCTCATGAGTTGTGATGCCGTGTGTGTGACACCTACACACTCCCTGAGCGAGCAGTCTACACACTATCTGCAGCACACACACACAGTCAGATAGCACGGACCCTTTTCTTAATTATAGCCATAATTATTCATAAATCATTCGCCCGGCTGCCACCCACAGTGGTCTTTTCCCGGGGCTGACCCTCTCGTCAGCACCGGCTTCAGTGCTATAGAGAATGGCTGAAGGTCAGCGAAGTAATCGAAGCCGCTGCACTCTGAGGAAGAAAAGAACAGGTGCTGATTTACAGGCCTGGAAATTGGTTCTGCCACTTAACAGCGCTGAAAATCATCTCCAGCGTTCTGAGGAGCTGCTGACAAATCAGCGGATTCGTTAAATGAGATGTAATATTAAGTGTAGCTTCGGCGCGGTTGAGCTCGACGGTGCAGCTCAATCTGAGAGTTTTAACAGCAGTGAATTATTCCAACATTTAGCGTGAGCGTTTTGGAGTCTGCTCAGCGTTAGAGGACGCAGCAGATATACTGACAGGCATGTTCGTAGCACTTAGAACCAAATGTTCCCAACCAAAAACAGCCTTTAGCTCCTCCAGTCGGGTCAAGTCTGTGTGATGAGCTTCAGTTTCCCAGTTTCCCCTCTGACACACATTTCAGTGCTCAGAGAAGCTTGGATGAAACCTTTTTTTTTTCAAGCTTATATAAATGAAAGGAGAGTTACCTTCGTGCAGTTCTGACATGCCTGTGTGTATGCTGAATGAGTGATTGATCGCTGTTATTGTTCCTCCTGTCTGCACAAGCCAAGTGTGCACAGCAAAATCCACACGACCCAGTCCATGCAATCCGCCTAATAGGAGTTAGACAGTCGACAAGTGACACAACTTGAGTGAGACGCTTCCAAAATTGGGATTTTCAGATGATTGTTTGTTTGCCTTTTTGTAAGACATCTGTTTCCTTGCTGACCTGCTGCAGACGGATCATCCTTGACGCACGCTGTGGTGGCAAAGAACTCCTCATTAACTCGATGCATCGTGTCTGCTTTTTTCAGATCCCTCTGACCCTATTTCACCCAAAGACAACCCCACCAGAGTACCCTACTCTCCCAAGCACTCAGATGGCAAGGATTCCTACAACCCCAACGATGTACTGGAGAAACCAGGTGAGTTCACCTGTTTGCAGCTTAAATCCTGGGAAAGCGATAATTGAGTCGAGGATTTACTGGAACAATTTGGCATTTGGGCGGACGATTGTTCGGCCAGCTAAGAGCAGATAGCGCTAAGCGAGCATGTGTGTGTTTGTGAGAGTCAATGGGGTGTGTGTGTGTGTGTGTGTGTGTGTGTGTGTGTGTGTGTGTGTGTGTGTGTGTGTGTGTGAAAGTGAAGGAAAGAAAGGTCAGCGATTCATCAGCCAGTAATTGAATGTTGCCCATAAAACTGATAGGCATCTCCGGCCTCTCAAGGACTTATAAGGTATCTCCACGCTGGCCCCCTTCCAGCCTTAACCCGCCGCTTAAGTGACATTTTCAGGAAAATGATCTGATCGCTGTCTGCCATCTTTTTAACGACCTGTTCTTCGTACAGACGCACACTTGTTTCTTCACCGAACCACAGCTCAGACAGACGTGCGGCTTCGTGCAGACCGCTCTTATCTCTGCTATTATATTGCAGTTAAAAATCTCCTGAGAAGAAAATCAGACCGGCAATTTCCGCAGTGAGCAGAGAAGAGAAACAGGAAGGGCCCGAGAACAAAAACAAGCTGACCTATATTAACAGTCCCGCCGTCCGTCCGTCCCCCTGCGTCCTGGTTCATCGAGGGTGTGGCCCAACCTGACACTTTCTGGTTTCACTCCCACATCTGTCAGACGCAGAGCATGCAAATCTGCCGTCCCACCCGATAAACCCTCGCTGGCACCGTTTACTGTAGACATCAGCATCTTGCTCCCTCCATTCCTGCCCTCTCTCGTGCTTTTCGTGTCTCATCCCTCCATCCCGGCCGCTAGCAGGAGCATATGGGCGTCAGAGTGCTGTGGGCAGAGCGTCTGAGGCAGCATAATCCCCTTGTAAAACAAGGGAAGGGTCCTTGCTTCGGGCCGCCTGCCATCCCGCATCCACTCCCCCTGTAGCAGCAAAAGCACTTTTAGGCCCTCAGGAGAGCAGCGGCAGACAGGGAGACGCGGTAATCCCGCCGCTCAGGGACCGCGCTCCCGTCCCGGGGAGAGCAGGACACGCTGGCCCCTGAGTGTTGGACGTGGACCAGAATGTGCATCGCTGGGAGTCAGAGCACAGCTTGGCTTTCATAATTCATGTCTCACGATGACATCAAATATTTCTTTCTTATTTTCTTCCCTCTGGGGCTGTTAGTTAGAAAATTAAGTTACTTTTTATGTCTTTCAAAACGCAATTTATCTAAGTGCCATTTACCTGTATCTACCCCAGCCATTGTATCTCCTATCAGGCTGCGCGCGCCCTGGTTTCAAGGTTGCTGTCTTCACCTTCTGAATTTGAATAGCCACCGATCGAACGTGACCTTTACACAAAAGCCTTCTATAGGCAGGCTTCACTCTCAGCCTCTGCGCTCACACCGCCTCACAGCTCCAGTGTGACATGATGAAACGACTGCGGGGGGGCAGGGAAAGAGACGCTGCTAACGACAACGCTGCTGCCTCCTTGCCTTTCCTCTACAGGCGTCGTTATGCCTCTCGCACACACACCTTCCTGATGTCAAAATCACATTTTCGTGACTTTCCAAAATCCAGCCCACTTCATGCAGCGATTGGTCCTCATTTGAGCTTTTTTTGTGTGTAGAACCTTGACTGCAGATGTGGTCAGCTGGCGTTTTGTAAAAGCTCCAGTAGTTTGTTTTAATCAATCCTCGACTCTTCGATCTGTGTTATTTGTGATGGAACTTCCGGTTTTCATATATTTAATAAGCCTCACACACAGAGCAGACTTGCCTTCATACTCACCTGTGCTTCCCTCCGTCTCTCAGGTGTATCACCAAGAGAAAGCGAACATGACAATAACGGAAAGTCCTCCAGCGTCATCGGCTCCGAGGTGGCCATCTTCGTCGGCATCGCTTCGGGCAGCGTCATTTTCATCATCATCATCATCATGCTGGTCCTGCTGCTGCTGAAGTACCGGCGGCGGCACCGCAAGCACTCGCCGCAGCACGCCGCCACGCTGTCTCTAAGCACCCTGGCCACGCCCAAACGGAGCGGCGGCGGCGGGAACAATAACGGCTCGGAGCCCAGCGACATCATCATCCCGCTCAGGACTGCTGACAGCGTCTTCTGCCCGCACTACGAGAAGGTCAGCGGCGACTACGGCCACCCGGTCTACATAGTGCAGGAGATGCCGCCTCAGAGCCCGGCCAACATCTATTACAAAGTCTGAGGTGGAACTTTTTACAGCAAGAGAGGAAGTGGAACAATCCCCCGGGCAGAGCGGGATTTGTGTTTCGCCTGACGCCGCCGACATGCCCGTGGACACTCTTGCTCTTTCTCTCTCTGTCTCTCTCACTCTGTCGACTCCTCCTCCTCTCCTCTGATGTTTTGTCACTATCGTTTTCTTTCTCGAAGTTTTGCTGATACCTTGTCGCTCTGGTTTGGTCGCAGTTGGCGCAGACGGGGCGGGCGGAGGGCCGGAGAGGAGGCCGCCGCCACCCCCACCGCTGCCGCTCTCTGGGGCTGTTGGGAAATAGAGAGACGATCTCTTCCTTCCCCGACGTCGCCCCCTGTTTTGTTTTGTGCACCGCGGCCGGCGTTTGAGGGGAACTGAGCGTGTGCGATGGTAAAGTTAGCCGCTGTTTGGACAGACGGACAGGTGGATGTATGGACGTTTCCTGGCACGAGAGGAGGGGGAATGAATTTGTGGCCTCACCTTAAGAGAGACTACTGCTCGGAAGAAGAGAGGGAAAGAGACAAAAAACCCAGTGAGGAGGTAACGCAGAACACGGGCTGACCGTGAACTCGATGAATGGCCGCCCTCCCTCGATGCTCACTGGCCAGAGAGACTCTGTGGATTTACCAGCTGGACGAGGAAAAAGGAGAGAGATTCTCACAGCGATCCTCTCTGGGACTTTCCTGACTGACTCACGGAGATCACCCATTCACCCGCCACCCACATCCTCACCATCACATATACACACATTCACCCACTCGCACAGACACACTGTCTCGCCGGTCAATGTGAACTGGGTTTAAGTGTGGACTGCTCCATTTCTCCTCATTCCCAGACACGCTTTCAGCAGCCGTTTCTTTCACGTGTTACTTGAAGGTTTTAAGGAAAAACTTTGTTTTTGTACTGATCTTGTTTTTGGTCGGATCTGGTTTTCATATCCTGGTGTAGTTGGAATGCAGGTAGAAGTTTTCTTTTCCTTTAGTGACATGTCATAACGTACATGACGTTCAAACACAAGTGACCCAACGGTGTGTCGGAGTGGCGAGGGCGTGAAAGGAAGGCGTGAGGGTCTTCTCAGTTTTGCGCCCTCTCGTTAGGGGACAGGGTGCACGTCGGGCCTGCCCAGGCGGCTCCTGGGAAGAGTGGAGGACTTTCATATTCATAGAGCAGCACTTTTAACCCCTTTCTGGTACCTCCACTCTTCACAGCGGTCAGAGAGACACAGTGATAGCGAGAGATGGGAGAGCAGCTGTATCCCGTCAGATTTAGTCACGAGGGCTCGCCTCAGCTTCTGGAGAACCTGGGCGTTTCACAGGCAGGCGTCGGGGCAATAAAAATCCAGTTCGCCTTACTGCCGATTTTTGCGTCAGGTGAAGACGAGGCCGAAGATCTAGTTGAGGTTAGCGTAGCTGGCTGAAACAGCTCTAGGTACTGTAATGTTTACCCCTAGGGGTCCAGTGATGATTAAGGGTGCCCAAAGGGCCCAGAATCACCGTGACCGGTGCTCTCCTATTCTTGTTTGAAAAAGCACAGGGACATCTCTTTACATCGTCGCTGTCGTCAGTCTCCATTAGCATTTCCATATCGTGAGTTTTTCATTTACTTCTTTTTTTTTCTTTTTTTTTTACAAAATAGATGTACATTTAAAAAAGGACATTACAAAGATGAAAAAGTAAAAAAAATTCATAAAAAGCAGAATTTATTTATGATAGACACATAGAGCACAGGTGTTGTCAGGCGGTATGGAGAAGAAGAAGAAGAAGAAGAAGAAGAAGAAGAAGAAGAAGAAGAAGAAGTAATGTTAATATATTATGGTATAAGTGCACATTATGCAATCTAGGTTTTTGATTATTTGATATCTCTCGACCCACTGAGTCCCGTACGTCGCCCGCAGACGCAGGGCTCGGCCCCGGGAAGGAGGGCCAGGGGAGGGCGGCCTGGGCCCCGGCCCCAGCCCCAGCCCCGAGGGCAGCAGGGTTAACTGACCCAAAAATAGCTCACATTGGTGTACACAAGGGCAGAGTAGCTGTGTCTCCCACACTCACTCAGTGTAGCATCTCCCAAAGGAAAATTCCCATGAACACCCAGTGCCCCCGATTCTCCTCATACACACCCTTCATGTTCTCTGTGCATGTGTGTGTGCGCGTGTGCGTGCGTGTTGAGCAAGTCTATATTTCAGTGAGTTCACATCCATTAAAATCTTTGGCTTAGGATCAAAATTGTGACTTAAGCTGCCCCCCGAGCATGAATCAGCCCATCATTAACATCGTCATTTGTTCATGAAGAACATCAAATTTCACCGAAAAGCCAAGCCTTGTATGATCTGAGGTTTGTGCCTCTAAGAGGCTACAAAATCTGCAAATATGCAATTTTTATTTATTTTTTTAATCAATTCTGAGAAAAAAAAACACCTATGGAAAGTGTTCTTAACCACTGAAAGATGTAACAACAAACAAATGACACAAAACTAGCAAAGTTCGTCACACAAGCCTGCTGTTAGTTTGTTTCTCCTGCATTATTTCTAGTGTTCTTTTAACCTTTTCTGTCTGAACTATGTGCCGTAGTACAAAGGTAAACTGTGAAAAACGAAACCATTAAAAAGCATATAATCACACCTGAACAGGTATTTAAGAAAAGATGAAAAGACACACACATACAACAAAGAACTGGCTGTTTAGTTGCTGTCTGTCTGCGGCAGAATATGACAATCTTATTAGTTTCTTTGAATCTGACGTCCTTTTCGTAGCTGCCACTCGACTAACTCTCTCCCAACATTGACCAGGTTTGGCTCAACCTGTTATGAAATGTCGTAGCGATGCTGTGAGAGTCTTAGCACACGGGCTAGGAGAAGCACCTCAGGCTACTGTAAAATGCCTTGCTCGTATGGTCAGCCCTTGGTCACTTGACTCAGTAATTTTGCACCGTACTTCTGTAGGTAAGAAACTGTAAATACATTAATGTTTGTATTGTATATGGATCCTGGGTTGTTACAATAGCCTTATTCACCTTTTTAGGAAAGTAAATGGAAAAAAAAAGTACAGAAAAAATGGAATACACTTCAGTAAAACAGAGCATACTACTTTTTTGGTAAATAGCTTATGTAAATATTGACCAGAACCCAATAAAACATTTTTTATAAACTCTTAAAGTAAGATGTTTTGTATAAAATTTGAATTTTTTGCTATGTATTTTAGCTAGCGCTCGATGGAAAGCCCGTGTCCTCCCCACTCCCTCCCCTTTTGCACTGTTTTCATGGTAATTTGGTTTAAAAAAATGAGAGAAAAGTTGCCAAACCGACTGCTGCATATTTGTGCCATAAGTGTGTACCATAAATATTTATTGAATTAGTTTCTTTTTCGTTCTGTTTTTGATTAAATTTCAGTCCAGTTTGTAAGTAACACAGTATTATATTTGCATTGTTTGTTCGTCTCCCCCCGTTTTCTTTGGTCACGTCACGGTTCCCGGGTGGCTGTCGCCCTCTTCCCCCCTCCCCTGCAGTATGAGATGGCCAGGCTGTGAAAAATGGTTTTAACGTTCAAAAATCTAAAACAAAGTTCAAAGTGAGGATAAATGACACACATTCCACCAGTCTGTTACAAACTGAAAATGTTTTTCAATAAAATGTTTTTCCTATGGACGCGCTGTCTGCCTGTGATGCTTCCGCCTTCGCTCCGCATCGATGAATCATGTCTGTTTCTACTGTTTCACTCGACACGACAGGAAACGACTTCATGTGACTCCTTCATTCACTGATTTTAGATGTTGTTCGTCTGTGTGGAACCATTCCAGACGTCATTTTCATGATACTTAATATGTTTTTAAAATCACATTTGCACATTGGATTCTTTAGTTTCATAAGAACTGAAATAAGAAACCAAAAACCCAAATCTTCCATTTCCAAAATAAACACAGCGTAGACACCATATGTGACTGTCAGCAGACGTCCAGAAGCTGAACCTGCTGCAGGGATCTGGTCCCGTTCAGCCACAGCAGCATCGATGGGGTCCAGCACCCACTCTGGGTCCTGGTCTTTCTCACTGTCAGAGCTCCTAGTTCTGCCCTAAAGCTGCTGAATGGGCTCGAAGCAGCCAGTCAAGTTCATCCAAAAACACTTTTTTATGGATCTGGACTTGTTGAAACGGTCGAGGACCCTCCTCACAGTTTTGGAAACATGCTGCTGTTTAATTGGTTGTTGTACTGTAGAATTAAAGGGAACCTGCTGCGATGCAGGTCTACAGGACAGATTTAGAGTTAGGGTCAAACTTGATGTCTCACACTTTACGCTTAGATTTCACCCAGTCTGATAATAAGGCCGTCCTTAAAACTCACACCTGATGGATCCCATAAAAGACTGACCTCAGGTCAGAATCGTGTGTTGACGTTTGCGTACGTGCACAAAAGTAGGTCAGTACAGTCAGTCAGAGGCGAAACGAAGCTGGAGATCGATTCAGGTCAGACTCGCACCAAAAAGTCAGAGATGCAGGTGTGACGTGTCCTGATCACCTGAGAGATTAACATGATGATTAACCACCATGTCCCCAGTTTGAGTCCACCTGTGGGACTTTCCTATCAAGTCTGTGACAGAAATGGCACAAAACTGTCAGGTCTCAGATTTAAGTCCATGCAGAGCACTAATTCAACGAATGATGACCTCATCATCAAAACATTATGACTTCACAGCTTCGGAGGTGGACAGTGGTGTCCACACAGTTTTGACCATGAATTGTCCAACACGAGGGATTAACGCAGTCTTACAACACGGAGCAGTGAAGGTGTGTCTGTGTGTGCCGCGGCCCACTCTTTGTTGATGTAACATGGAGCCAGTGATTAAGGGATCCTGTTTCCTATCAGTGGGATGATGGTCGCTCCCTGAAACAGAACCAGCACAGGGCCAAACTGTCACTAAGCCGGTGAGTCAGTCTTGTTGTTTTGTCGGCCAATATCTCCAGGCAACTAGCCTGTATAACCAGCCATTCTGCCAGTGAGTCAGGAGGAGAAGCTGCCAGAATACAGCCAGGCAGAGACTCAGCCGTCGCAGGCCAGACATCCCTTCCACGATCGCGCCAGTCAGCCAGCCATCAAATCAGCTCTTATAGCCCATCAGCTCGCCACCGTAACTCTCTGTTCAGCCAAAGAGTCTACAAGCCAGGATATCGAGCAACAGGCAAGATTATAGCTGTGACAGCCAAGCGTCCAGCCGGCCAGCAGTCTTGGCCAAGTCTCGATTAGGGCGGTCAGAGCCTTGGCTTTATTTTAGCATCAACACAAGGTCACTCGGTCTGCACTGGCTTTCTGAAAAAGACTGAAACTCTGGATTTGATAATAAAACCTCGCGACAAGGTCAGAATAAGTGTATTCACAATACGTTTTCTTCGGTTTTAACTGTTTTTAGGTCATTGCAGCAATTTCTATGATTTTATGGATGAATACTTTGAACCTCGTGCCATCCAAAAACAGCCACGAGGACCCAACAGTGTAAGAGAATCACCTGACAGCATAAAGTAATCCTACACGATGCATCAGGCTCAGCAGCGCGTCGAGCGTCCAACGGGAATTAAAGGCGCCCACATGTAAATCCTCATCATTACGCAGAACTCAGAGTGGATCAATTTAAACTCAAACTAAACAGTTTCTGAAGAGGGATCAGTGATGAATGATGTGGTGACGGAACAGACTTTCATGACTGTACAATAAGAAACCGGTTAGCTTAGCTTAGCTTAGCACAGCACAAAGACTGGAAGCAGGGGGAAACAGCTAGCCTCACTCTGCCCAAGGCAACACAACATGACCACATTACATCTTGCATTCATATGGATGAATTTGCTGTTTCACTCTCGATCGGAAAGCAAACGAGTGCATCTCCCAAAATGTTGAATGTTCCTGTAGCCTAAACACCTGGGTCGCACTGATGAAGCACTACATTGCAGGTCTTCCTGTTATTTTGGCTACTCCAGTATTTGACATTCAGCACTTTGAAGCCATATCTATAAAAAGCTGCCTTGTTAGTCCTAAGAAAAGAATTATGGCTAAAACCTTCAGTTAAAAATTCCTAATGGAGTGCAGAACCTCAGAGCTGAGGGTGCTCACAATCTCTCCTCTTCTTCTTCATCATTATCTAACACTGTTCTATTCTGTGCCAAATCCGTGGCGAGCATTAAAGATATTAAAGCCACCGGCTATATATTCATCACTTCTAACCACATTGTCTTCACAGCCCTCTGTTTATGAGGCTGCAGCTGAAAATGAAAATGTCTGCACGGCGCTGGAGCTCAGCTCTCGACTGTTTATCAGGAAAAGAAAAAGCGCCTGAGAAGCCGAGATGAAAAAGAAAAGCGGGAAACAAAAAGAGAAAACAAATTGTGAACCTCCCATCGCTCGCTCGCTCATGGTGGTCCGTCATCTCCTCGCATCTCGCTCTCACACTTTGATGAGGAAGAGGAGAGGCAGGGAGAAAACTTTCTGATGTTTTTCCTATTTAACGTTTCCGTTTTATCTCCCTCGCTTTCATGCCTTGGACTGCGGAGTGCTGTTGAGAGGCGACGAGGCGTTGCGGGTGTTTAATGGGTTTTTTCGTTTTGAGGAGGCTGAAGAGTTTATCATCGGGGAGAAGGCATGTTTTTAGGCCCTTAACCTCGCTCCACATGTCTGTAATTTAACATTGTTCTGAGCCAGAGGGCCAGTGTCTTCAATGCCCGGGAGGCTCCTGTGTCAACGTTGATTATGTCTTCGGTGGGAAGACGACCGCTGGGACTTTGGTTTGAGTTGTTCGAGCAGCGTAAAATCTCTCTGGAAGCTGCTTCAAATGCAGACCTGTGTGCACTGACACTGTACATCTTTTTTTGCTGGGTTTAAAAAGGGAAAACACTGTTGAGGCTGAAGCACAACGACTGAAAAATACTAAATAGAGGAGCCGGGATGCACGCTGCATTTCATGCTCCTCTGCAGCATCCGTGTGCTGGGACATGTGCACGGATCGGTCGATTACTCGGTCATGCGTACGGCTTTGTCAGGTGGCCGAGGCATTTCATCTTAGTTCTTGATATTTGGAGGTAGTAAACAAACAAGGATGCATCAACATGTTACATTAAGAAGATAATCCAGACAGAAACTCTTGATTCCTGCTGCGTGACTCACGCAGGAAAATGGATTCCACTCAGGGGTGTGCTCACATGGGAGATACTCGTCATGTCACCGGGGATTTTACATGTGTCTGTGCACGTCAGTCAGTCTAAACAGGCAACATTAGAGCTCACACAGGAGAAACCTGAGCCCGACAGGAGAGCAAACAATTAGAAACAGCTTTGAGAGCGCAGAGGGAAGTATTTTGCGTCTTTGAAGGCCCTCATTTAAGAGTGAATAAGTAATCATGGCTGAGCACTTCTGCCCTGGAACTGCAATGGACCAGTCAAAAGCATGGATTCATTCAGTCACGGTTTCAAACGTAACTAAGCAACCAATTGCGTGAACAGTTGGGGCTCCTGTGAAATGAGGGGTTTGAGGAGAAGCTGGGTGTACATTGTGCTGTGGACACGGCGAGCACAAACAACATGGTGGTACGTTTATTTTTCTGTTTACTGTGTCAACAGATTGCAGCGTGCTTGATAATGTCAGCTAACGTTAGCCTGGCAGGCTCCATGGTGATTCATGTCCAGTGCTGACAGGACAGTTTATGTGGCTTGGGCGTGTTGATGAAGAAAGTTACAGCAAATGTTACTCAAAACAGTTTGTCAGACAGCAGGACTGATGAAACAGACGACGGTTTTATTCATCCTGACAATTCAGCCAGAAAACTTTGGGTCTGTTCATGAAGAAAGGGCGTCACGATAAAGGTCGGCCTCATGAGCTGCTACTGCAGCATTAGCAACAAGGTCACATGGGAGTTTTCCTTCAGGGCTTTCTGCCAGAAAGCAGTTAGTGTGTTTTTGATGAGCCGAGTCGAAGGTGAGCAGGTACACTGGAGCTGCAGGTGAGGGTGGGTGGAGCTAGACTATTCGCATTGTCATAGATCCGTGCATGCCAAATGTCTGTGTCCTGTCGAGTTTGAGTGACGTGTCCTTTATGACTAAACTTGGCAATTAAGCTCGTCTTAAAGAGAGAAACGTGAATTCAGAAGGTGTACAGTTCTGGGCGCAAGAACATTTCCTTTCTTTGCATTTTGTGAGTTTATTTTGTTTATTTATGAGACTAAAAAAGCTAAAACCGCTTGTGAAACATAGCAAAGTCCTCGCAGCTGAAACTATGGTGAGATGTACTGTCTGACCATCAGCCTCCTCAGGTAAAAGGTGGACGGCTGGAGCTAGCTGGTTAGCATGCTAATTTCAGTGGAAATCTCTGCAACACGATACAGAAACATCAGAGCTGTTGACAATAACGGTTCATTTCTTGTTCGTTTCAAACTAAAATTCTGTCCATATCTTAAACTCTGCAGCTTTAAACAGCACCAGGAGAAGATATTCAAGGCTGCATTTATTGATTTTTGGAAACTTGAGGTCATCTGAAAGCAGCATTGATAGATTATCACCATATCAAGGTGTTAAGAAAGATTCACAGCTCACACGTCCAGCAGACGCAGAGCAACATTAGCATTCTTTTGGCAGTGTTTGTGTCATCCTGATGAATGTAAGTCCGATATTCATTTTGCTTTTAACGCTGTCGGTCGGCCTCCTGCTACTCCTGCAGGAAATATCCGCCTCCTCAGATGCTAAATGCTCAGTGCTGATTGATACACACACACAATAAGCTTACTTCTTAGCAGATACATTCAATGTTTGTTTGGTGTTTTTATGGGATTTACTGATGATAAAAAACAGGCTGAATATCAAAACACTTATTAAAACTTACTTAAGAGTGCTTTTTGAATTAAAGATGCTGATGAATGAAGAGCAGGTTTAGCTCAGCGTTCAATGATTGCAACAGATCACTTCATGCTTCTTACGGTGATGTATATGAAATACTTTAATCCATACTCACTAAGCAGTGAGGTCCAGTAAACGGTGCTGGATCATAACAAACCCAGCGGTCTGACTCAGGGACGTTTGGGTGGCGACCTTGGTGACGTGCCACAGAGGTATGTAAATACAGCCACCACCTTCAGCAAATGGGAGAGCAGCCCGGCCACTCACGTACACACACCTGTCAGAAATGTGCTTCCCTCTGCTGCTGTGGGTATCGCAGAGAAAGCCAGCTCCACCCCTTGCTTTGTGTGGATGAATGGAAGGAGTTTGCATCTCTGGCTCACAGTGTTACCGGTAGAAGAAGGAACAAAAGAAAAAGCTTAGTGATCACTTAATCCCTTCAGCATGCCTCCTCAGCTGGCTTTACCTCCTCCCAGCATGCACCTTCCTTCTCGTTTGTTTCTGTCATCTTGACCACGTCACAAAGTCATCACCTGTCGTCTGTTCTCAGGTTCAGTCTTGCAGTTTGGACATCATCAGTTTGACGTAGAGAAACTCTGCAAAAAGGAGCACTCCCAGATTTCCTGGTTTGATTGTGATGTGAATAAATACGACGTCTGTATGCACAAACATGAACCTGTGATCCTGTTACTGATAAATCTGCACTGTGTAGAAATATACTCGGGTTAGATTAAGGGAAGATTGTGGTCATGGTTTATTTTATGATAGTGGAGACGAAGGTCCAAGTCACATGCTTTGTCGTCCACCACAGCAGGTCCTTGTCAGGTGAATGTGAACGCCTTCCGTCATGAGCACTGCAGTCATTTTTGTGGTCCGATCAGCCTCAGACTGAACTATTCCTTCAGTAGAAAGAAGGTCCAGTTAAAACCAGCAGCGTCCAGGTCTGCAGACCACCTTGTTGTTTCTGGAAATGCACACAGCTGTTGAGTTTTTGAAGCGGCCTTTTACTGGGACACAGCCTGTAACCACCAAAGACAGTCTGACCAGCTGATGGTGGGACGCTGAGACGAGCTGAGCTGCAGCCATGTCACCGTCACGTCAATCAAGCTCATCGACAGCAAATGACGGGGTGCATCGGTGCAGGAGTCCCTCCCCCCCGCTGTCCACGACGACCCGGGAGCCGTCACTCATCCCGTTGTCATGGGACTCTCCCCGCCTTCAACTGCTCGTCTACCTCTGCTGCCGGAGTCACATCAGCATCATTAGAAGCGCATCAGCCCCACCTTAATGGACCCCCGAGGAGCCCCGGCGCTGTTTGAAGTTCACCGTGCTCTGCTGCCGTCCCAGCGGTGCAGCACAAACACACTCTGCTGTCGCTGTTTGGGAGATTTCGTGATGTTGAGAAGACTCTTGAATATTCTGAATTTCAGGAAATGAGCTAAAACTCAAGTGACTCTTTTCTGACTTCCTGGAAAGTTGATATTTGAAGTTTTTCCTCGCTGACAGCAGACAGAGACCAGGACACATTTCCAGATCGAGTCTGGCTGATGTTCTGCTCCTTGTTTTCTAATCTGACCGTTTCTTGCAGCTCAGTTCACTGTTCTTCTTCTTCTTCTTTTATTCTGTCCTTCTGTTTGCCTCTCAGTCACAGCCAGTTTCAACAGTTCCAGTGAGTCACTCCCAGTAAAGCCACAGCTGGTTGTTTTTACTCTTCAGATTAAACAAACGAGATCTAACATGTTAATTTCTGATCTTGAGAGACGTTTGTGGGCAGATATGTTTTAACTTTTGGAGGAGACAGGCTAGCTGTTTCTTAGCTGCCTTTATGCTAAGCTAATATTACCTATCAATCATCTCATCTGAAGCTGGACAAGCAAGGAAACGAGCATATTGGCCAAAATGTTGACTGATTAGTGGTGCAATTAATCAAATGAGATACAGCCAGTTTAGGGGGTCCCTGGGGGTCTGGGTCCTGGGTAATCCAGCTTTGGTGACAGTAATGTACTTCTGCCATGGACTGTATGTTCACAGTGGTAGTTAGACTATTTCAAGGATCTGTCAAGTACCTGCAGATTGATTTTCATGTTCTTCCATGAATGAAAACCAACGCTGCTGAAAGGAAAGACTTTCAGTTAATGGGCCAAAAGAGCTGAGCTGAGAGAAAAGACTGCGTTTAAGGCCGCGTTTAAGCTTTAATAGAAGCATCGCAGCGTCCATGTGAGCGTTTCAGGGGAATCAGAAATGTTCCGGCCGTGTATGTGTGGAGGCATTATTGAAAGACTTTCTGTAAGCTGCTGCTCGGCCACCAGTGTTTTTGAAATTGAATGTGACCACTGCATTGCGGTTTTGGAAAGGAAAAAAATTGGATTGTGGCGTAATGTGTCTGAAATACTTCCTCACCCCATCACCATTCCAAAAACTAATCCCCGTCACCTCGGAGAGGATCATCTCACAGCATGGAGAACGGGGAATGCTATCCGAGCTGCAGCCGGGCTATTCTGCTTTCACTTACCTGCTTTTCCCGGTTCCTTCTCCCCGACATTTCCAAAAGTGGATTGACCTTCTTACTCCAGTCAGCACCACAGAGTCGTCTTTCATCTAAGGCTGAAAACTCATCTCTTCAAGAAGTACCTCATGCTACCCTGTCTGCACATAATCATATCCCTTCACCTCGTCTGCTACCTCTGATGTGATCAGACAAAAGGAAAAAATCCCTCTCACCTCGTCGTTACTCCTTTTCTTCTTACCGCCTACTTTTTCCAATTCTTTTCTCATCACCGCTCCCTGAAATCAGCGCTTGACGGTGACAGTTTATTACTCAGAAAGCCTGAATCTTACTATGATGCTTTCTTCTCTCAGATAATCATTTTCTTAAGTCGGAGGGTAAAAGTTTAAAGCTTGAATGTCTGATATTCAGACTGTAGAGGAAGTGGCTTTAAAACAGAACATCTGATAAACAATGACATGAACACGGGGTGAGAACTGCAGGATATTTGATTTAACTGCAGTATTAATACACACAGTCTATTACGATTACCAAAAATGACCAAATTTGGATGCTTAGATCAATTTAGATGAATCAATAATACCTGAGTACACTGACATAACGTTGGTCTTCCAACTTCCAGAAACTCTGCAAAGAAAATGAAAATTACTGCATGTTTCAATCCAGGACTGTCGCGCAAACATCATAAGCTGGTCTCATTGACCTAAACGACAATAATCCTGGAGGTGAGTGCCATGAAACAGAAGAAGAAGAAGTGAGCAGATGACGTGATTAGAAGAGCGCCAATCACACCTCAAATGATGGAAAACCATGTGCAAAATGTGACGACAGCGACAGCAAGACTTTTAAAGGAGCAGCGAGATGATTGGCTCACAGCAGTCAAGGCGAGACGTGATTGAGTGAAACAAATAACAAATAACGAGGGTGCTAAGCTTCATGTTTAGATCCACATTCAAATTCCATCCATTGAAAATCTTTAGTTCTCATATCTTACTTTTCTTCGACGAGCTGCAATTGTTCCCAAACGTCCTTCGTGCCGGTAGCGTCAAAAAACATCCACTAGGGGGCAGACGAGTGCTGAATCATCCCTTCCTAACTGAAACGTGACTAAAGAGTGGTGACTTTTAGCGTAGCACTTCTTAATCGACGGTCTAATTTCATTCAGGATTCTCCGATTAGCCGCGATACAAACATGTAGCGTAGTTAAACTGACTGTTTACTGACTGAAACAGTCTGATGAACTGATGAAAATAAAATCATTGCTTTCAACTTCCTGTATGAACACAAACTTTAGAAAAGAAGTTGGACAACACTAAGAATCTAAATGAAACGATCAGTTTGACCTTTGGGCCCCTGGAAATTAAAAACAGATTTCTTTTGTACTTTTAAAGCCGGTCAAAGTGATTACAGCGTTTATTTGGGAGCGGGGTTAATGTAGTTGTTCTTAAGCCAAAAAAACAAATGAATAAAATCATTATTTCCACCTCTTGCATGGCGACATATACCCCTGATTTCAGTTCTCTTCTAATTAGCTCATTAGTTTTATTCCATTGTGAAAAAGTCACTGAATTGTCTGCGTCCATACAGAGAATTGAACCTCTTATTTGTCAATGAAATTGACAACAGTCACAAATTATTTTCTACCCTCATCACAGACCTCAGCGCCACTCTGTGACGTCCGTGTTTCAGATTTATTTAAATCCAGGTTCAGTCTTTCCTCGTCCCCGTTTCCTCTCAGTCCACCTATTTCTGCCCTCGCTGCTCAGATCACGGACCTCTTTTGTCGGTCTTATCGGCTCACGTCGGTTTTATTATTTCCTAATGTTCGGTGGCGCGTGACGACAGCACAAAGGTTCAGATCCACATCTATCTGAGGGTTTTGGCGATGGAGAAAAAGGGACAAATTAACAAAGCAACTCAATTTCATTTGCATTGTTTTAATGGCAGAGTGAAAGGGGTTTTGCATACATAAATATAAATGGATGAATTAGCTCTTTTGGCTTAGCGAGTGAGAGCGTCGGCGGCAGGTTTGGTCCATTGTGGTGGAGACAGAAAAAGGAGTGAGTCCAAAAACAATAGCTTGCTTTTCTTTCCTCACGCTTCAGCCGGATCATCGGCACTGATCCGTATGATTGGCTGATGATGAGGTGTCGCACGCACACACACACACACCACGAGCTGGGATGCAGTGCTAATCGCAAGCAGGGTGACAGACGATTGGATATTATGGTGGAATAATGAGAGGACTCATGGAGGACAGTGAGGATGGGAGACGAGAGAGAGACGAGATGAAGGATGGACGTCTTGTAGTGTAAAAAAAATGAGATATCATGGCCGGATCAGACTATCAGGCCTCATTCCCAGCACGCAGTTGGGTTCAGTTCAGTTCATTTCACAGTGAAAAGGTTATTTTCATGTTTCCATTGTCAAAAGTTGTGGATGGTACAAATAGAGCGACTCCATTTCCCTGATTCCCAGTTTGTTACCCCTCTGCTGAAGAACATCAATCTGGTCTTTAAAGGTGGAGCTAGAGCACTGCAGCCCGTTGATTGGTCCGAGAGAATCGGCGCAACCAGAGTCGCCTCGACGTCTGATGGTGACGCTGCCTGCAGCCTTTTCTCAAACGTCCTCCGTCACATTCTTGTTTTCGTAGCGTTGCTTCAGCGAGTGACGGTGAAGACCAGCAGAGCAGACGGAAAGGTTGGCAGGAAGTTAAACGTCCAGTGAAGGTCGCAGTGTCTCAAGACCAAGAAAAGCCTCGTCTGTTTTTCTCAACTGCTGGAAGAGCGAAGGCGGTGAGACACGAAGGCCCGGAAACAACACTTAAAAGTACTGTCTGCGATGGAAACACAACGCAGGTCAAAGGTTTGGAACATGTGGGTTGGGGGGAGCACAGCTTTAGTGGAAACAGTCAAACTAAGTCTGCAGAGGAGGAGGGAATGAGCGGACTGACTCGACCTGCAGTTTGGACAGCACAGCCAAGTACAGCAGAAAAACGCCAGTTCAAAAGGAAAATGCTAGCGACCTGATATCATGCTGGCACCAGTGAGCCACAATCATGACTGTAAGTCAAGCTAGCTAGCGTGCTAACTCATAGTCGTTAGTGGCTAGTTGGTGCGAATTCAGGGATCAAAGTTCACCAAAGTTGACAGCAAAGATTTGCTCCCCAACAGTAAAGTTGCCCGTCTAAGTGCTGGTGTGACCGGGCCACTAACTGGGCCGACATGCTAACTTAATTGATACGATTGGGTTAGGCTACGGCTAATTTGCTAGCTCTTAAGCAGTCACACTGTATGAAACTGCAGGCATTGTTGTAAAATGAAAAGAACGTGATAAACAAGCTTCATGTTTTAGACAGCACAGATTCTGATCAAGATCACTGACTTTACTTCAGCTACAAGTTGAACTGATCTCTGTTCTGGAGCTCAAATAGTTGATTTTCAGCTGAATCGTTTTTGTTGATCTGGAGGTTGTTTGTTGTGTATGAGAACGATAATAACCAGATTTTGACGGCCCTCTATAAAACAAACAATAAGGTAATAATGCAGGACCACCTCGATCAATACTGTACTTTAATTTAAACGACCAAAGAAATTTGCAATTAATCAAAGACTTACAGCCAGACTGCGCTGAGCAACGCCGAGGCTTTGTGATCTCTGCGTTTCCCTTCGCATGCTTGGTAATCCAGCCTTGACAGACAGAAAGAAGAGCAGAAATAAAGAAACTCAACAAGCGTAACAGACAAAGGATACAAGAGAAAGCTACAAGAGAAGAGAAATAAAAGGCTGCAAAGGACAAAGGAGGAGAGGGGGAGAAGGGGCTTCACGTCTTTATCTCATCGCATGCATTCATTATGTATGAATAACTTTACATACAGCTCAGTCCCCAGCGCCGGAGGCTGCGTCTTCTTCACTGTGAGCTTTAAAGGTACAGCCATGAAATTATGTGGTCGTATATGCAGATAACTATAAATATCACCCAGTGTTGTGTTGCCTGTCTTAGTGAATGTAATCCTATGGAGTAATGTGTCAGAATCCCTGGAGTCGATGCAATGAGAATCACTTCCCCCTTACTGCGCTGCATTAAAGTGAAAATAATCCAGGCTAAAACTGGGTTTGCATACATTACCCTGCTGCGCTCGGTCTGTTTTATTAAGCACATAAACAAGTCTGCCTCAGTCAAGCTGCCGTCCACAGGCCCCACAGTTCATCTGTGATGTGACCCACGAGACGAAACGTGGAGCTGATCCCCGGAGAATCATCCGGAGGCAGACCAGAGAGTTATGGTGCGTTCGCATCGAGGATGTCGAGGCTTAACGAGACTCCTCGGCTCCTCCAAATAACCACACCCAAATGGCTGCGAGTGTGGGTTCAGTCATCTTCCAGGAAAACTGTGAGACTTTTATCCCAGCCAAAGAGGAAACCAGTGCCAGACCAATGAGAGCTGATGGGTAAAAGGAGGCAGATGACGGTGGGATGACAGGTTACCAAAACTCTCTGGAATAAACAAACTGCGTGACTCACGATGCAAATTGTGTTTTTAAGCTCCGGCTCTTGAATCTGGGCGCTTTTCCACGGTGGATCTAACAAATGAAAAACAAAAAGTTGGTGTTGCCTCAGATGAGGTTGCACCTAACAGATTAAAAGTAGAATTCATCTGGATTACGCCGCAGCGACCGCGAGGTCCGATCGGCCGTGAGAGGAGCAGTGTGTTTCTGTCTGTTCGCTTCATACTGTCTCTCTTAGCTCTGTTCTTGGGCTCCTGAGGGAAATATCTGTCTCTCATTCTCATTTGATCCATTGTTAAAGTAAAAATATTGACTGGTGCACCTTTAATCTCCTGATCAGTCGCTCTGAGAGACGAAACAAGTCCGAATTGTCCCTTTGCTGCAATTCTATAGACAACATATTGTTAATATTGGAACATATTTACACCAATAAACAGCCTTATTCCATGATTCTGATCAATAACATCCAACATCTCAGTGGCTCCTCACAGAATGTGTCTTGATGCGTTTTTAACATGTTTTCAGTGTGATTCAGTGGTGATAAATTTACCTCCCTGTGTGGAAACTGTGGGCAGATAAGCATAAAAATTGGATTATACAACCTCCACTCTACATGGACTCCTATAATGTTCATAAAATGATGTGCACTTAGCGTTCAGGCCCACAGACTTTGGTTCTGCATCCACCTGAGGCGCCGCTCTTAATTGTACATCTGTTCCTTTTTCTGTTGCGAGGCGAAAGCACATCTCGCTGTAATCTGTGTCTTGCAGCAGCGCAACGTCAGTTTGAGTTTAGTCTACTTTTAGGTGTATTTGCACGGTGGAAAAAAAATGTTTTTAGCGAAATGACAACAAAATAAGGATAAAAATACACCACAGAGAGAGAGAGAGAGAGAGAGAGAGAGAGAGAGAGAGAGAGAGAGAAGGCAAGAAAATAACAAACTGGCTCAGGTGCGATTAAAATACACCAGGGGATGATGAAGACACTTCCAAAAAACAAACCGCGCAACAACACAAGAACAAATATTAAAATGAAGAACAAATGCAGACACGAGGAAGGAAAGGCTTCTTATTTATGCTCTCAAATTAAAGCTCCAAAAAAACGTTTTGGCCATGGCGGCTTCAGAAAAAGCTGTGAACCTGGAAATGGCTGCAGAAGAAGAAGCTGCGTGTGTGTGTGTGTGTGTGTGTGTGTGTGTGTGTGTGTGTGTGTGTGTGTGTGTGTGTGTGTGCGGTGCAGCCTTCCCACCTCCTGACACACCAGTCTATCCATCGAGCGTCTGAGAGCTCGGTGTCTGACAGGCGGCGGCCATGGCTGACTGAGCTCCACCGCTGAACGTCTCTCTACTCCGACCGGCTCTGGCACATTCTAATCTATGCTGGACACACACTCTGTCCAACTGAGAGCGCGTACTGGGACGGACATGTAATTGATGTGTGTGAGTGTGTTTTCCGCGTGTGCGTGAGAGACAAAGAGCCGGAGAGCGAGCCGGCTGTCTGGGCTCTCAGGCAGCCCAGCACGATTACAGGACCTCCTCGCCTCTAATGACTCCACTTTGACTTTCCTCCCGCGGAACTGGATCAGTCACCTGCCAATCATCCTGCTGGAGTTAAAGCCCACCCACGCACGGTCAGCTCAGCTTGTTCGCGGCCCCGCCCTGAGACAGGGTGTCACGTCTTCAGGCACTTTCACCTGACGCTAAATGACTGCAAATATTGTCTTTGTCTCACGTGCACAGCAGTCGAAGTGTGCGGTTAGAAAGACTGAAGAATGTGTGAACCACAGGTCAAAGGTCATCCTGCTCGACAGTGGAGGGATTTTAGACACAACGTTTTAAATTCAGAGCCGGAGGCCTCTGATCTGAACGCAGGTTCCTGCTGTGGAAAAGGTCCATTAAAGTCGCTGAAGCTCAGCCTTTGGTTCTGGATCATTGTCTTTTTATTAAAGCTGGGACCTGAAGATGCCGCTGATGTGAAGCGATGGTGATGTTCAACAGATGTCTTCGAGCAGAGACGACAACAAATTGTCTTTTTTGATGAGTCACGTGTTGGTGTGCGTCTCATGTTGTGGGATGTGAACCGAGGTGTTCTGGATGCTGATGCTGGATCAGCCGAGCTGCTGTCGGTGCAGAGGTTCTGACGACCAATGTGACAGTAAATTAAACATTTATTATCAACACTGTGCCGTGATCAGAGGTTTGTGGTGTTGTGAATGTACAGCCTGCATTAACACCTTTAACACTGAAGCACCTTGCTCAAGGACACGCGGGCGTCCTGGGTAAGCAAATGCGACTCCTTCACCCCCCTAACCTGGATCTGCTCCGTTTACACACAATGAAACACACACGACTTAAACCAGAGTTATAGCACAAATGAATCAAGCACATGGAAAGAGACTGAAGCAGGTTAAACAATCTGCATTATTAGAGCGCGTCTGTAAACGTGTGTTTTAAAAGTGATTTAAAGGATTACAGTGGTGTCTGTTGCTGATCTTGGCATT
Source organism: Chaetodon trifascialis (assembly GCF_039877785.1). Classification (NCBI taxonomy): domain Eukaryota; kingdom Metazoa; phylum Chordata; class Actinopteri; order Chaetodontiformes; family Chaetodontidae; genus Chaetodon; species Chaetodon trifascialis. The sequence continues at coordinate 25,361,533 of NC_092067.1, forward strand.
AAACACTCTGAGTTTTTAATTTCCATTCAGATCTTGTTCCAGCGGGGAGGGTATTGATCATCCTGCGAGCCGTAACGCAGTCCAGCATTAACATCTGCATTATGTTAACGTCCAGTGAAAACACTCCTGGATCGGTCTGATGTACACGACTGGAACGAGCTGGCGGGAACAGAGACGTGCAAACCCAGAACAAAGTGCTCCTGTTTCTCTTTTCGCCTTTTATTCTTTTAATAGATGCATGTGAGGTCTAATAAGTAAGATCATTCCTCATTGTGACAGTTTGCGGAGATATTAGCCCAGTATAACCCAGTTTAAACATGAATTTGAATGGGCTCTCTGGGAGGTGCAGCGTGACCCGGTTGTGTACGCTCACACATACAGATAATATGCATCAAAGAGGAGGTGGGAGAGAGGGGAGATCTTCACGTTACCAGGCTCATAACTCAAGTCACGACAGCTACTTATAAGCCAAAAAATCTCGTTTTGATAGTAATGCATGCGGCTGTGAGAGGAAGACTAATGCAGCGGCTGATTTATGTGTTGAGCTCTCACAACACAGACGCTGAAGGGGCGCTGCGACCGGCTCGTCACGAGGACGCTGCTCCCAGCCGGTGGAGAGACGTGTGAGGAGGTCTGGACTTCTGAATGATGGTTGCATCATGGGAAATGTAGTTTTTGGATGCCCTGCTGTGAATGTGGATATGAATCTGTTTCAAACGCGTTCAACAGGAAGGATTTCAAAGTGCTGTGAAGTCGTTGTTTCATATTTTCCTCATTGACGATGAATCTCGTCCTGTCCACGTCTCACAGCCTGATGGATCTTCTTCCTCTGAGCCAAAGAGCTCCACAAAAACTAGTAGAAGCACATAAAGGAGCCGCACTGTTGCACTGGATTTCCCTCCGCTGCTAAAAATAGTCCCACTACTTCCTCCTGTTTGAGTAACATTTGCTAAAAACGACAAAGTCCAGCTGTTTTTGGACATTACTGAACCTTCTTTAAGTGATGAAACTGTATATTTGTGAGTTGTTTTTAAGTTATAGAAGAAGATATAGGCTGTATGAAGCATATAGAATAACACCAGCCTTGTGTTTGAATGAAGAATGAATTAATAATTTAATTTCTAACAACAAGCTTCTTTCTATATCTGAGTTTTTTTAGATTAACTCCTTTAAAAATGTTTTTAATGACTTTAAAAGAGAACATTTTTTCTTCTCAGGTCAGAAAACATGAAGAGAAACATGTTTTCGTGGAGCAGGAAAGCAGGAGCAGGAGCTGTGAATTAAACGCATTGTGCTGCATATTGTCCATGTTTGGACGTAAGGTTGAAACTGTGGCGTGACGGCTCATGTGAGCTCTGCTTCAGTCCACGCTTGCTGAGGGCTAAACTTAAAATGATGACATAAAATCGCTGTTTCAGCAGCCTCTGATGTTTCAACATGCAGCGAAATCTGTAAAAACTGTACAAGAAGGGATGAAAACACTTGTGAGCAGGTTTGAGACGCTGCTGGTGAACGCAGCTTGTTTCCTCCTGCTGTTAGCGAGCGATGACGGTAACTGTGACGGTTCCTCCTGGTGACTAAACACTTGACTGTGAAAGTTGTTCCTAATTTTTCCTTTTTCCTCTCTTAGCCTGTCTCTATCTTTGTCTTTCTCTACCCGCTGAGACGAACCATCAGAGGACGCCATTGCCGCCTTTCATGTGCTTTTTCATCTCCCATTGCTAAACACTGAAGTTATTTTTCTCACAGCTCAGGATGTGTGCTCATCAGCCATGTTTGGGGCAGTTTGCTTGGACTCTGGAGCGTTTGCTCTTTTGCTGCAGCTTGTTTAGCCTGTGGAGACAAAGACATTTGAATCTGAGAGGCTTCAAACAGCAGAAATAACTGAGCAGTCTGCTGTGAGGAGGACGTGGTGTGTTTTGGAAGAGGTGACAGCATAAATAAAGGGCAACAGTTCATGGAGGTTTCCCACTGTGGCCTTGATATAAGCTTCCCTCACTTCTCCATAACTTCCCATAAGTAAGCAGGTGAGGTAAGCATGCATTCTGCTCCAGGCTTTCAAAGAAGGCCTCTGTGTAAACCTCCTGCATGCTCGCCGACTTCCCCCGAGGATTTCTGAAAACTGCCCATTTACTGTCTCCATTTACACCTCTCATTACTCCATGTTTCACAAATTCCATGAGCAACGGGAAACCTGGAGAGTGAGCGCAGCGAAAACAGAGGAGAGAGCTGGAGGACGGAAACAAAGCCAGGCCTGTGCAGCTAGCCATGATAGCATCACCGCCCCAGTCAAAGGCCCGGTCTGTCCGCCTGAGCTCTCAGAAGCCCGGCCAATGAGGGAGACAGATAGAGAGAGAGGGATGGACGAAAGAGGACAGGGAGATGAGACAGAGTGAGTCCACATTCTGCAGCGCGGCGATGACATGCAGACCTCAGTAATTATCATTTGGTTTGAGTGTGATCTCAGCTGTTTGACGAGCCGTCAGACAGCAGCGGCTTAGCTTACGAGCTAACGTTAGCCATTAGCAAGCAGCTGATGGTGCATTAGGCCTAAGAATCAATAGTTAGTGTAAAAATACTTCTTTACTGAAATAACCCCCTCATACGCCATCCCGCTGCTAGAAGCAGTCACTCGAGCACCGAATGTGTATTCATCCGCTGCTAAAAATAGTCCCAAACAAATGCATCTCCTCCTGTTTGAGTCACGTTAGCTATAAACTACATAGTCCAGCTGTTTTAGGGCCTTTTCCAAAAATGAACCGTATGTTTGTGAGCTGTTTCTTGAGGTTGAGGCCTTCAGTGGAAGCGGTGGACCTGCGGCTGGGTGCTGCAGGGCGGGTAGGGCAGTCAGAAAGACTACCGAACACATTGTTGGTTTTCTCCTTTCATTTGATTTGTTGACTATTTGTCTCCAGCAGCTCCCGAGGGAAACATCTGGCTCTTAATCTGCTAAACGCTCCACTTTGTTCACCAGCGAGTCTCTAACTGTGTCAGCCCGCTGTTTGGTGCTGGGCAGCCTGCGTACAATGTGTTTCTCAGAGCTTTTTCACTGGAAACAGCTGCCTGCAGTTTGTGAGCCGTAAAACCAAAACAATGAGCTGGAAGATAGAAAAATCTCTGCAGAGCTGCAGATTCGCTGCGGGTTCATCACCATGACCAACTTCTTTCACATCACAGTCGTTTCATTCAGTGTTAATACAAACAAACTGACCAGTGCAGCTTTTAATTCGACATCCAGGATGAATCAGATTCCAGAGCAGCTTTAAAACATTAAAACACTGCTGAAACAGGATATGACTGAAGTCACTTCATCACCAATAACACACGAAATGTTTTGGATATCTGAACCTCACCTCCACGTATCGGCCTCCGTCGGCCCGGCTCCGGCGCTTTCTGCCGTTATTCGTTATTAACATGTTGTTTGGGACATTTTCACTGGAGCTTTTACAAAACCTGAAAACAAAATCTGCTTTCAGTGAAACAATTGAGATCGTGATGATTTACAGAATTGATTGTGAGCTGAGACAAAATCAAATGGTAATTCAGAGGCGTATCGATCCCCTCGCTCTCGGCTTCACTTCCCTCTAGTTTGACAGGATTGAAGAAAAGAAAAACTGCTCAGTGTTGCCTATCGATTCGGTTTATTTGACTCCATTGTTCTTCATTCTCTCTGAACTGTTGTACGTCGTGTGCAGATGTTGAGAAATCAAATTGTGAACACTTTCTCTTGGTGAGAGGCGTTCGGGAGAAGTGATGAAGACATTTAAAAAATGGTCCTGTGTTGGTGTGCGACCTGAGACGACACACCGGTCCTTTCTGAAGCAGGAATTCGGCGTCGCATCGTGATCGTTTTGCCTCGCGTGAGTCACTGCGCTGCGAACAAACGCAGCTCCATCTCTGCTCTGTCATCCTCGACGCAGGCAGACAAAGAAATCTGTTTATCCGTCAAAATGTGAGCTCTCTGCAAAACCAATTAAATGCCCATTTACTCCAACCATGCACACACAAACCTCAACGTATGCACACGCACACGCGCTGGACAATTTGCTTGAATGCTCCACGGCAGATGACGGCCATTTCCTGTCTCCGCTCATAATGGGAACGTATATAATAATCTCTGTTTCGGGGGAATCCCATAGATCCATCTGCCGCCGTCCTCTTTCTGCCACTTCAACCACACTTAGCAGGAGTTTCTGAAATATGTTTAGGCTCACATAAAGCGCAAGAAAACACCAAATCATTTACCAAACAATTTGGATTTGGCTCTCAAATTCCAACCAAGCCTGGAAAACCCTGTTTTTATATGTATGGACCGAGCTGGACTCGGACTGACGGAGGCATCAGCACATTGTCTCCTGCAGAGACACAGCTGATCCCTTTAGGCCACAGCGTTAACCCTGATACACTGTCTGTAATCTCACCTGGCCCCGCGGGGCTCCCAGGGACAATGAGGAGAAGAATAATCCTTGTAATTAACTTTAAGCTGAGAGGAACTCCACCAAAGAGGAATGTCTCCACGCTCTGTCCATCGAGCACCATCTCACAGGGGACTGTGAGCTGAGGTGGCAGCGTGGGCTGCTCACACATGCATCAGGATTTAACTGGAGCTCATATAAACCTCGTGTGTGAGGACGTCTGCTTTCTTTTCAGATGTGCTGACCTTTGATTCAAGCCAATTCGTCAGATAACCTTCAGGCTGTCAAAGCGTCGTCTCCAGCGGCTGTTTAAGCTCCAAAAACTCTACAACTACCTGCAAGACAGACACAGCAGGTGAACACAGCGCAGCTGAAGGAGCAGATATGTTCTCTGAGGAGTTGGTGGAGACCAAAAACTGACGAGGTCATCAGAGCCGTGAGCGAACGATCCCCGTACTCACTCCAGAGGTGATGAGACGTCTCTTGTTCACAATCAGATTCAGCTGTTGCCAAACGCACATTAAAGACAAACTTTGTTTAATATTGGGAGAAGAGGAAAGGTGTGGTTGTGGTCAGGAAACGAAAACACAGCTTAAGGTTATGGAACGACTGTGGTTGCAGCAACAGACAGAAAATAACACATTAGCTCCTGAGGCGTGGATTTGCCCAATATGAACTTGGAGGTTTACGTCGCTCAGCCGTGGCGACCATTGCTGCTCACGCTAACTATTCATCTACCTCGACTTACTCATCAGGTTACTGGAGTAAGAATAAATTAAAAGGTAATGAGCCGTCGACTTGGTTAAAATGCACCACAGAAGCAGAGCACATCACTTCCGGTGCATTTCCTTTTCCCCCTCAGTGACTCCAAACCTTGCAGAGATAAAAGCCTCCATCAACTGGGTGGAGTCTGAATCTCTGTCGTGTCAGTAACGGCAATTAAAATGGCATTTATTCCTGTGAAAACAGGGCAGGTTGGTACTTAAACTCCCAGATAAGTTTCTGCAGGCTGTGCTGGTGCAACGCTGACTAGAACAAACAAACAAAGCCAAGGAATAGCAATCAGGAGGCAAATAATGTCTATGCACAGCCATCAGTATAGATGTTAATTGCTGGGAGATGATATGCATGTGTCTGAAGAGGTAAGGGTGTGTGGGTGTATGTAAATCTGTGCAGGCAGATGAGCCTCAGAGACGAGTTATTGTTTGCACAGTATGACCATATGCTTCCCACTTTTAATGGGTTTTTCTGTGTAGCTGCAGCGGCTTATTTATACACTTCTACAAATAATACGCACCTTATGTGTGCATGGAGACGCACCCACAGAGATATATACACACACATGCAACAGACACCTGCAAATAACATGGAGGAATTCCCAGGATGCAGACATATATGTATGTGTGTGTGTATAAAAACGATGTGTGTGCTGTTGCCTGGTCTTCCTGTCTGAGCATGTGCACCATCTGTATACATTAGCTGTGTTTATGTGTGTGTGCGGTTGAAGTGTAAAGTGGGGGTTTATACGAGTGGTTCTGTGTCGTAGGAGTAAGTTGATGCTGGTGGACAGATAAGAATCCGCTCAGACAAAGGCGTCCTTTGTGAGCCAGGACTGCTCTCAGCCGCTGCAAGACGATCTGCTGCAGCCCCCAGGAGCATGAAAAGCCTGCCGTGTCCCAAACCGAGCGAAACAAAGTGGCTCCAGACCCGCTAACAGGAGCCAGGAGCCACTTCCGTACACTGGGGGACGGGGTTGGACGGGAAAATGGGTGGAAGGACTTTGGGTCCGTACAGTCGCAAGGCGAAGGACAAAGCCAGGTTGGGGCTCTTTAGCCGTGCTAATGGCGTGACTCCATGGACGCTACAGTCAGTCAGGCAAATTTAACTACAGGGTGGGCTGTCGTAAACTTTTGTTTTGATATTCATGACTCCCAGAGGATGAATCATGGTGCTTTGGTGACTTTTCCTGCAAAGCACATCAGCCTCAGCTTTGGATTTGCTGCTAATTAACAAATGTTAGCATGCTAATAAACAAAACTAAGACAGTAACTTATAGAAAAATAGTATTGAAAGCATATTAGCATGTTGATGTTAGCATTTAACTCAAAGTACAGCCATCACGCCGCTAGCGTCACCGCTGACTCTTTGTCTTGTAAAAGTTCAAGGACGAGCTACACGAGTTTTCTAAAGAGGCCGCCGTGCAGAAAAGAGACAAAGGGCATTTAGTTTTCCAGCCAAGACTGAAAGTTTGTGCACAAGTGGGATGAAAAGAGGTCTGAGGGTAGACCAGAGAAATGTGGAGTGGGCGTGAGAGCACAATTAAAAGTTCTCTTGTAAAATCAGAGCGGAGCTGTGCTGGATCAGTCTACATCTGACGAAGAGCGTCTACACGACACGCTGCTCTCTCGCTTTGCTGCTTCCCTCTGAGTCGGAGCGCAGGTCATCGACTGCTGGGCTGAAACGCTGCCGCTGCTTTGTTAAGGTCACCTTACACAGAAGATGGTGTAAATTAAGTTATGAAACGTTTTAAATAGCTGCTTAGAAAATATGCCTCTTTTACGAGTAATAAGACTTTCATTTATAATAATGCTTGTATTTCATTTTGAAATACTAATGAATATCAATAATTGGCTTTGGGGGTTGGACGGGGGTTAACTGTCATCCTGCGCCCTCGAGGTCAAATTATAAGATGCATTGCTTCGTTTAATTACAGGTTTGAAGTTGAACCAAAGGAGAAACGTCCCTGGTTACCATCAGTCACTGAACTGGAACAAATCACCCACAGGGAGAGCTATTTCAAGCCGTCCTACCAGAGAAACCAGCCGCATGTGTGTGACGTGTGTGTGCCTGGGAGAGGGGTGGAATGCAAAGGAAAGGTGGAGGAGGCGACGGGGTTGGGAGGGGGAGAGCGAACGATGAGATGGATTCAGATCTGTTAACTCAAATCCGTTTTTCACCGTTAGATGATGAAATAATGACAGAACTTTTACACTAAACTGAAAAGAAAAGCGTCCCAAACATCCCAAACTGGACGAGGTTCATCTGGTTGAACTGGATTTACTATGAAGTCTGAGAGGAACCACAAGTTCAACCTCGACCCGTGACTTCCTGTTTGTAGTCAGGAAAACTCCACCAGCTGTGAACATGTCAGAAAAACAGCTGTCGAACGGTGTCTCTGCGACTCTACTCTCAGGACCACTGTGATGCCTTCTTCACGTGTGACCCTTTAAAAGCTCCAAATTCACGATAAAGCCGGCGTGTGTGACACCACCCAATGAGACACTTCGTGCCCTCAAACAGCTGGCGTGGCAGAGCAGAGGTGGAATACAGATCAGGAGGTGCGCTGTTCATTAGATACTGCGCGATAATACATATATAAGCTCTCATCATCCATTACATCGTGTGCAATATTCTATTAATTTGTTGTATATTTTTTCAATTCATTGTCCTCTTTATGCAAATTCAACATATGGCGTTGGCAGTTTCCTCATAAGCAATTAGTATTTTTATAATCTGTACATAATGTTCTTATACACAGAAGATTTTTTATTCTGTTTGTTTCCTACTTTTTATCTTGACCCTTCTGCGCCTCTGTTTTTTGCTTTTTTAGTACTCGCTGGCTGTAACGGCTTAATTTCCCCGGTGTGGGCTCAATAAAGCCTTATCTTATCTTATCTTATCTTATCTTATCTTATCTTCTGTCGTGTTTCTCTGCAGATTCTAATAGAAGCTGAGCTGAATGACAAACTGGGACACAACAAATGGAATCTCAGAGAAAACTAGAGAGCCCATAACAGGACTGAAACCAAAGCGATTAGAAATGTCTTCACGGGCTGTTTGCTTGTATGAGGCGGAGTTAAGGGCAAGTTTCACACTTTTGAAAGAAGTGTGAGCCGCGGTCAAGGTTTCAGTCTGGACCGCTGGATGAGGAGATTCTGTCGCAGAGCCTGAAAATACATTAGAGCGAGTTAAGGCCACCTGTTTTCAATGGAGTCGCCATCAGGCCGCGCAGTGAAAGCGGTGAAGCATCAAGTCTCACATAAACACTCTCACATGCACACAGAAACACTCACACACACACACATGCCCACTCACAGATATGGCACTTTACTGAAAGCATACACAGGGAATGAGACACACATGTCTACACACACACACACACACACACACACACACACACACACTGTACCCACACATGTGGTGATGCGTTCAGGGCCACAGAAAAGAAATGCACATGCAGGCATTTAGACACTTGCACATATGAATGCACAACAAATACATGCAGCGGGTCAAGTTCAACGTCTCTGGTGTGCGTGTGTGCGTGCGTGCGTGTGTGTGTGTGCGTGCAGCAAACGGAGCGTGGCGGCTGTGCAGAGCTATGGTGCTTTGGGGTGTTCTGCTACCGCCTACTGCCCTGATCTCTCTTTGAACTTTGCCATCAAGCAGCCTCTCAGAGAAACACAACAGCGTGACTTTGTTGTGAGAGACTTGAAGAAAGACAAAGAGAAGGAGAGGAAAAGAAGGAGGAGCGAGGAGGTAAAGAAACTATCCAGCACGCTTTCATAGGCGCTGACTTATGTTACCATCTGTGTGTGTGCGTGTGTGTGTTCTATTGCAGTCTGGCTTCATGTGTGTGTGGAGCTGTGTGGGAACGTGTGGGCTGAGTTATTGTGGAGAACGTATGTATTAATTTAATGAACAATGATTTCTGTGCTTCAGTGCAGGGGGCAGAGACACGGAGGCGGCGTCCTGCTTGTGCATCGTTAGCTCTGTTCAATGTACAGTTTGAGCCTTTAATTTCTCCTGAAGCAGCTTAAACACACCAATATTTGGTATAACGACATCTTATCGCTCTGTGATGAACCTGCAGAGCTGACTTTCAGCTCACTGTTTATCTGTCCGGACACAGTTTCACTGCTGTGCTTCACTCTCTGGGCTCTCATTGGGTTGTTTCCAGAAAAAAAACAAAACACAGTTCACTTCCTGCTGAGCTGCAAACAGCAGATGGACACAGTTAGCGTCGAGCTGGTGAACATGGTGGAGCGTTTAGCGGCTAAAGAGCAGATATTTCCCTCAGGAGGAGGAGGAGGAGACCAAAAACAGAGCTAACAGAGAGAAGACTGGACTGACACTGGTCAGGTGACACAAACATGAGTCCACATGAATGATCTTGTTGTTCTTCAGCTGCTGGATGTTGACATAAACAACTGTCACGTCAACTAAAAAGTGATGATACGTCCGTGTTGTGTTTTGGTGAAACAGCCAAAAAAAAGTCAGTTTTTGCAGGTTTAAGGTCTGAAAAGTCTGTTTCCACATCGTCTGACGGCGTCTGTTATCTTCTGTTGTTTCTTCCAGCTCTTCACTGATGCTTTTGTTCACGCTGAGTGAAAAAGAGACACACTTGCTGCTCAGCTTCTGTAACTCTCTCCTTCATTGGTCTTTGTGAAACACTGAAACCTATCAATAACTACAGAATTCAGTCTTTTTCATCTCAGCTCAACGACGATAAGCGTGTTTGTGTGGAAAGAAAGTGTTTGTAATACATCTCTGCATGCACCTGTTGGTTCCTGCCTTACCCATAATCCACCGGTGCCGCCCTTCAAACCTTTTAGCTGTAACTTCAGTCAGAAAAACTCTGCTAACAACCACAAATTACATGAATCAACATGTTTTTGCATTGTGCAGTAATCTGAGCTGCTCTGTTGTTTGTGTTATTTCAACTGTTTACTGACGTTCCTCCAATAATAATAAAAAAAACTCGTCTGGCACACTTCCTGCAGTTCCCCCGTAAGGATGTATTATCTCTTCCGCCTAATCTGAGGTGTTGATTTTTGATTGATTATTTATTTTTGTCGTGTTTTTACTGTTTGTCTTGCCTGTAAATCTAAAGAAGGTTCTTACACGTGATGATAAAGTCTGAATCTGGATGAAACTCTGCTCATTGTGCTCTGCAGAGGAGACCTGCCTCTAAAACATGTCGACCAATAATCCTGTCCCACCTGTGTCGCTGTAGATCTACCTCTAACGATTTTCCATCCAGTTTAACCCCAAAAAGGAAATAAAGTTCAAGTTTTAACAGCACTGCACGATCCCACGTAACGATGCAGAGCAGACGTCCCTCTGTGACCCCCGCTAACCGTCCTCTGTTAGCTCTGACTGGTTCTGTCTGCTGTCTTTTCGTCCTGTGATCTGCTGTTTCTAAAGTCTTTCTCTGGCTGGCTACGACCCTTAACAACAAGCGGCAGAGACTGTAAGTGGGCCTGTGAAGCAGACAGGCGTGGGGAGAGGGGCAGGTGGGTGGTGTGCATGTGTCTGGGTATCTGGGTGTTGGTCAAAAAGAACAGTGGGAGAGGGGAAGAAGAAAGGAGGAAGAGAGGGCTGATGTCATGTGGCGAACTGAAAGACAGACTCCCGAGATGAAAGACTGGCATCTGCAGAGACGGAGACAACTTAAAAAAGGGGGGGGGGGCAGAGCGCTGGATTGGAACCAGTGTGGGATATCATTGACAGGGAGCCCCTCCACCACTTCACTTTAACCCGGCCCCCCGTGACAAACAGGTCCTGGTTTCTGAGAGCGAGCAGAGAGGAGGAAAAGGGAGGCTCAGTTATCGCTTTCGCTTTTGCTCAGAGGACAAAATGAGAAGAAATCTTACGAGCTCGACTCAGAGCGTGGTTAGCCTAGCTTAGCATAACGGGGTGAACTGCAGAGCTTTCCTCTAGTACGCTAAGCTAGGCTAACTGCGTCTGAGTCTGAGAGACGTTTGCATCGTTTTGTGTTGAACTGTTTTACTACAGATGCTGATGAGTGTAAGACAGAGCTGCAGAGACACGGCAGGAGGACGTCTGCGTCTTCTCTGTGTAACAGCGTGAAATGCAGATAAATATGAATGTACACAACAAACGCAGAGTGCGTCTCATCTGTGTGTGCTTGTCAAAGCTCCGTCCTGTCCTCCTGCAGTGTCCAGGTTTTTTACACGTCTGTCCTGCAGAGACGAGACGGACCAGTGGAAACAGGTTCCTGTGTCTCTCTGTCCTTGACGGTTGTGTATCAGGGGTTTGAACCTGTGCATCAACCACTCGCTATTTTAACTTTCAGATCAATCGAATTTAATCTAACTTCATTTACATGGACACTATCTCCGTCCTGTGTCTGTCTCTCAGTAGGCAAGGACGTTCAGTCCCTGCACTCTCTATCTGCCTCCATCCTTTTCTTTTTATTCCTTTCTTTTTCTCTCTCTGAGTGGACGCTTGTCCCTCTGCTGTCCCTTCCTGTCTGTCTTCCATGTCCTGCTCGACACCTGCTCTGTTCAGTCTTAACGGTCGTTTCAGTGATTCTGCATCGAACCGCTGCAACTCAAACAACTCTCAGATTTGTGAAAATAAAAGACAGAAAAGGTATTAAAGTAAGGACGTGGATCACAGAACAGTCTTTTAAAGCTCCTGAATGTCCTGGCGCGTCCTCAGAGGGTCTCTGTGGGACCACAAAGAGCTCGGCTACATAAAAAAAACATTTTCTCATATTTTACAGTGGAGTGAACACACAAACATGCAGACACTGACGTTACTATACTTTGGAGGACCTGCTCTGTCTTTTCTCTGTCTGTCCTCCTCTCATCCAAAACCACGACGAGACCAGAACCAGCAGGGAAGAGGATTTCCTCCTCTTTGACTACCGTTTGCTAAAAACAGCTGTTTCGCTCATAAACACAGCAGGTTCACTTCAGCTCTCACAGCTTCTGTTGTGGCCACAGCTGGAGAAAAGACGAGGGTCTCCAGGACCTCCAGAAGCTGACGGACGCTGCAAACGTCTTCAGTTTGTCCAAAAACACAAAACTGAAACGAAACTGCCGAAACTCCCCAAAAAGAAAGCGGAGATGACACATCTGTTGGCTCCTGCAAACGGTGGAGCTGAGAGTTTCAGTGACCACAAGCTGGTGATTTGTGATTTTTACTGCGCTGATTAATTTGTGTTTGGCATATAAATGATAAAAATATATATTTTGTGTGTGTTTGTGATTGTTAACACAGAATACACTTCAAAATGTACAAGCAGCATGAATTGAATGGAGAGCTTGATGGTATGGTAGGAATGTAAGGTAAGCAGGAGGTAACATCGCACCTTTCAGGGTTAACGGCCCTGAAAACCGTTTTCTCAAACAGCCCGTGAGTACGAGGGATGAATCCTGCATGAAACATTATTTATTTCACACGAGAGATTTCTTCTCACAGTTCCCCCGTGAGCCAATCAGGGCTGAGCAGCATCTGAATCAGAGCGTGTTTACAGGTGTGGGTCATGTTTGCAGACGGTCGGTCAGATTACATGAAACCACATCCACACAGTCCTGACACAACAAATGAGTCCTCAGCGTGTTTCAGGGTTAATGTAGCCGTGCATATTTTCTGTTTCTGGTCAGGTATGTTACACTAAAACCTGTTTGTGTTACAGCTGTAAACAAAGTGTCACAGCAGAAAGTTAGCAAACTAACATCGATGTCACGTTAGCTAACATTAGCCGCCACATGATAGCCGTCATACCAGAGCAGAGAGGACTGCAGCAGGAGCTGACCAAATGCTCTCGTGTGGCGCTAACGTCCTCACCGACGTCCAGAGCTGTCCTCACAAAGGTAGAACGTGGAGCGCAGGCTCACCACACAGCAACCAGGTCGCTCAAGGACAGAGAGCGACGAGATGAACGGAGGGAGAGCAGAGCAGCAGACGAAGGTGGAGGAGGAGGAGGAGTGTCAGGATAACTCTGCAGACGTGCCCCCCAACCCCACCGCCCACCCACGCACACACACAGCGGCATACACACACACTGTGGTTGCCATGGGGACTGGCCACGGCTGCAGATTGCTTCATGGTGGTGGGGGGTGCGGGGGTCCGGCTGAGATCAGAGAGTCTGACTGTCGTCATTTCGG